>NC_134489.1:113271576-113443459 GCF_040206685.1 Ascaphus truei | reverse complement strand
CACACCCCCACCTCACTCACACCCCCACCTCACTCACACCCCCATCTCACTCACACCCCCATCATTCACACCCCCCATCTCACTCAAACCCCCATCTCACTCACACCCCCATCTCACTCACACCCCCATCTCACTCACACCCCCATCTCACTCACACCCCCATCTCACCCACACCTCCATCTCACTCACACCTCCATCTCACTCACACCCCCATCTCACTCACACCCCCATCTCACTCACACCCCCATCTCACTCACACCCCCATCTGACTCACACCCCCATCTCACTCACACCCCCATCTCACTCACACCCCCATCTCATTTACTGCCATTGAAATTGGAGATTTTTTATTTATATTTAAGTTAGCAAAATTGAAATCTTTATCCCAAAAGCGAGTTGTGGGTACTTAATTAAATTCTAATTAGGACACTATCAATATCCCATTTAGCCGCGTCGCCTTTGTGCGCCGGCCCTCTCCGGCAGCCGCCTGCGCTTATCTCCCCTGCAGGAGCAGGGCTGCAGGAGATAATTTATAGGTTTTAATTACTCTTCATTCCGCCTGATCAGCCCGGCGCTCATCACACAGAGAGAATAAAAGCTGCTCCCCGCACTGTCACTATCCCCAGGCAGGATCCTTAATCACAGCCAGGAGTGGGAGCTGGCGCAGCGCGCAGGGCGCAGCGCGCAGGGCGCAGCGCGCAGCGCCAGCAGCTCGGCCCCAGCCTGCTGATAACGCTGGCCTCATTATACCGCAGCCTTCGGAGACACCATTTACAGAAATGACTTTATTGACGGCTTAACGTCGGTAATTCATTTTCCCTTTCATGTGCTGGGCCTGGGCTTGTTGCAGTAATAGGATGATAAATGGACTGGCGGAACCTCGCTGTTATTATTGAATACAATGCTCACTCCCATTCCTATGTCCCCAAATTGTTCCAAAAAATCGAAACGTTAACTGTTTCCTTCGCTGCCCAGAAGAAATGACTGATTCCAGCTTTTCTTTCTCATGCATTGTAATGAAGAAGAAGCCTGTTCTGCTTATTACTGTGTGCTAATAGGGCATGGTAATAATGTGTCTGTGAGTGTCTATGGGAGGTGATGTATGAGGGATGGAGAGAGAGGGGGAGAGGGGGAGAGGGGGAGAGGGGGAGAAAGAGAGAGAGGGGGGGAGAGAGAGAGAGAGAGAGTGGGAGGGAGGGAGGGAGGGGGAGGGGGTGTAATTATCGCCTTATTAATAGTGGGGTCTCTCAGTGTGATTAGCGCCCCATTAATAGTGGGGTCTCTCAGTGGTATTATCTCCTTATTAATAGTGGGGTCTCAGTGTGATTATCGCCTTATTAATAGTGGGGTCTCTCAGTGTGATTATCGCCTTATTAATAGTGGGGTCTCTCAGTGTGATTATCGCCTTATTAATAGTGGGGTCCCTCAGTGTGATTATCTCCTTATTAATAGTGGGGTCTCTCAGTGTGATTATCTCCTTATTAATAGTGGGGTCTCTCAGTGTGATTATCTCCTTATTAATAGTGGGGTCTCTCAGGGAGATTATCGCCTTATTAATAGTGGGGTCTCTCAGTGTGATTATCTCCTTATTGATAGTGGGGTCTCAGTGTGATTATCGCCTTATTAATTGTGGGGTCTCTCAGTGTGATTAGCGCCCCATTAATAGTGGGGTCTCTCAGTGGTATTATCTCCTTATTAATAGTGGGGTCTCAGTGTGATTATCGCCTTATTAATTGTGGGGTCTCTCAGTGTGATTATCGCCTTATTAATAGTGGGGTCTCTCAGTGTGATTATCGCCTTATTAATAGTGGGGTCCCTCAGTGTGATTATCTCCTTATTAATAGTGGGGTCTCTCAGTGTGATTATCTCCTTATTAATAGTGGGGTCTCTCAGTGTGATTATCTCCTTATTAATAGTGGGGTCTCTCAGTGTGATTATCGCCTTATTAATAGGGGGTCTCTCAGTGTGATTATCTCCTTATTAATAGTGGGGTCTCAGTGTGATTATCGCCTTATTAATAGTGGGGTCTCTCAGTGTGATTAGCGCCCCATTAATAGTGGGGTCTCTCAGTGGTATTATCTCCTTATTAATAGTTGGGTCTCAGTGTGATTATCGCCTTATTAATAGTGGGGTCTCTCAGTGTGATTATCGCCTTATTAATAGTGGGGTCCATCAGTGTGCTTATTTCCTTATTAATAGTGGGGTCTCTCAGTGTGATTAACGCCCCATTAATAGTGGGGTCTCTCAGTGTGATTATCTCCTTATTAATAGTGGGGTCTCTCAGTGTGATTATCTCCTAATTAATAGTGGGGTCTCAGTGTGATTATCGCCTTATTAATAGTGGGGTCTCTCAGTGTGATTATCTCCTTATTAATAGTGGGGTCTCAGTGTGATTATCTCCTTATTAATAGTGGGGTCTCTCAGTGTGATTATCTCCTTATTAATAGTGGGGTCTCTCAGTGTGATTATCTCCTTATTAATAGTGGGGTCTCTCAGTGTGATTATCGCCTTATTAATAGTGGGGTCTCTCAGTGTAATTATCGCCTTATTAATAGTGGGGTCTCTCAGTGTGATTATCTCCTTATTAATAGTGGGGTCTCTCAGTGTGATTAGCGCCCCATTAATAGTGGGGTATCTCAGTGTGATTATCGCCTTATTAATAGTGGGGTCTCTCAGTGTAATTATCGCCTTATTAATAGTGGGGTCTCTCAGTGTGATTATCGCCTTATTAATAGTGGGGTCACAGTGTGATTATCGCCTTATTAATAGTGGGGTCTCTCAGTGGTATTATCTCCTTATTAATAGTGGGGTCACAGTGTGATTATCGCCTTATTAATAGTGGGGTCTCTCAGTGTAATTATCGCCTTATTAATAGTGGGGTCTCACTGTGATTATCTCCTTATTAATAGTGGGGTCTCTCAGTGTGATTATCGCCTTATTAATAGTGGGGTCTCTCAGTGTAATTATCGCCTTATTAATAGTGGGGTCACAGTGTGATTATCTCCTTATTAATAGTGGGGTCTCAGTGTGATTAGCGCCTTATTAATAGTGGGGTCTCTCAGTGTGATTAGCGCCCCATTAATAGTGGGGTCTCTCAGTGGTATTATCTCCTTATTAATAGTGGGGTCTCAGTGTGATTATCACCTTATTAATAGTGTGGTCCCTCAGTGTGCTTATCTCCTTATTAATAGTGGGGTCTCTCAGTGTGATTATCGCCTTATTAATAGTGGGGTCTCTCAGTGTGATTATCGCCTTATTAATAGTGGGGTCTCTCAGTGTAATTATCGCCTTATTAATAGTGGGGTCACAGTGTGATTATCTCCTTATTAATAGTGGGGTCTCAGTGTGATTATCTCCTTATTAATAGTGGGGTCTCTCAGTGTGATTATCTCCTTATTAATAGTGGGGTCTCAGTGTGATTATATCCTTATTAATAGTGGGGTCTCTCAGTGTAATTATCGCCTTATTAATAGTGGGGTCTCTCAGTGTAATTATCGCCTTATTAATAGTGGGGTCTCTCAGTGTGATTATCTCCTTATTAATAGTGGGGTCTCAGTGTGATTATCTCCTTATTAATAGTGGGGTCTCTCAGTGTGATTATCTCCTTATTAATAGTGGGGTCTCTCAGTGTAATTATCGCCTTATTAATAGTGGGGTCTCAGTGTGATTATCTCCTCATTAATAGTGTGGTATCTCAGTGTAATTATCGCCTTATTAATAGTGGGGTCACAGTGTGATTATCGCCTTATTAATAGTGGGGTCTCTCAGTGTAATTATCGCCTTATTAATAGTGGGGTCACAGTGTTATTATCTCCTTATTAATAGTGGGGTCTCAGTGTGCTTATCGCCTTATTAATAGTGGGGTCTCTCAGTGGTATTATCTCCAAATTAATAGTGGGGTCTCTCAGTGTGATTATCTCCTTATTAATAGTGGGGTCTCAGTGTGATTATCTCCTTATTAATAGTGGGGTCTCAGTGTGATTATCGCCTTATTAATAGTGGGTTCTCTCAGTGTGATTATCTCCTTATTAATAGTGCGGTCTCTCAGTGTGATTATCTCCTTATTAATAGTGGGGTCTCAGTGTGATTATCTCCTTATTAATAGTGGGGTCTCTCAGTGTAATTATCGCCTTATTAATAGTGGGGTTTCTCAGTGTGATTATCGCCTTATTAATAGTGGGGTCTCTCAGTGTGATTATCGCCTTATTAATAGTGGTGTCACAGTGTGATTATCGCCTTATTAATAGTGGGGTCTCTCAGTGTAATTATCGCCTTATTAATAGTGGGGTCTCTCAGTGTAATTATCGCCTTATTAATAGTGGGGTCTCTCAGTGTGATTATCTCCTTATTAATAGTGGGGTCTCTCAGTGTGATTAGCGCCCCATTAATAGTGGTGTCTCTCAGTGTGATTAGCGCCCCATTAATAGTTGGGTATCTCAGTGTGATTATCTCCTTATTAATAGTGGGGTCTCTCAGTGTGATTATCTCCTTATTAATAGTGGGGTCACTCAGTGTGATTATCTCCTTATTAATAGTGGGGTCTCTCAGTGTGATTAGCGCCCCATTAATAGTGGGGTCTCTCAGTGTGATTAGCGCCCCATTAATAGTGGGGTATCTCAGTGTTCAGTGTGATTATCTCCTTATTAATAGTGGGGTCTCTCAGTGTGATTAGCGCCCCATTAATAGTGGGGTATCTCAGTGTGATTATCTCCTTATTAATAGTGGGGTCTCTCAGTGTGATTATCGCCTTATTAATAGTGGGGTCTCTCAGTGTAATTATGGCCTTATTAATAGTGGTGTCACAGTGTGATTATCGCCTTATTAATAGTGGGGTCTCTCAGTGTAATTATCGCCTTATTAATAGTGGGGTCTCTCAGTGTAATTATCGCCTTATTAATAGTGGGGTCTCTCAGTGTGATTATCTCCTTATTAATAGTGGGGTCTCTCAGTGTGATTAGCGCCCCATTAATAGTGGTGTCTCTCAGTGTGATTAGCGCCCCATTAATAGTTGGGTATCTCAGTGTGATTATCTCCTTATTAATAGTGGGGTCTCTCAGTGTGATTATCTCCTTATTAATAGTGGGGTCACTCAGTGTGATTATCTCCTTATTAATAGTGGGGTCTCTCAGTGTGATTAGCGCCCCATTAATAGTGGGGTCTCTCAGTGTGATTAGCGCCCCATTAATAGTGGGGTATCTCAGTGTGATTATCTCCTTATTAATAGTGGGGTCTCTCAGTGTGATTAGCGCCCCATTAATAGTGGGGTATCTCAGTGTGATTATCTCCTTATTAATAGTGGGGTCTCTCAGTGTGATTATCGCCTTATTAATAGTGGGGTCTCTCAGTGTAATTATGGCCTTATTAATAGTGAGGTCTCAGTGTGATTATCGCCTTATTAATAGTGGGGTCTCAGTGTGATTATCGCCTTATTAATAGTGGGGTCTCTCAGTGTAATTATCGCCTTATTAATAGTGGGGTCTCTCAGTGTAATTATCGCCTTATTAATAGTTGGGTCTCAGTGTGATTATCGCCTTATTAATAGTGGGGTCTCTCAGTGTAATTATCGCCTTATTAATAGTGGGGTCTCTCAGTGTGATTAGCGCCCCATCTATCTATCTATCTATCTATCTATCTATCTGTCTGTCTGTCTGTCTGTCTGTCTGTCTGTCTGTCTGTCTGTCTGTCTGTCTATCTATCCGATCAGCAGCACTCTCTCTCTCTCTCTCTCTCTCTCTCTCTCTCTCTCTCTCTCTCTCTCTCTCTCTCTCTCTCTCTCTCTCTCTCTCTCTCTCTCTCTCTCTCTCTCTCTCTCTCTCTCTCTCTCTCTCTCTCTCTCTCTCTCTCTCTCTCTCTCTCTCTCTCTCTCTCTCTCTCTCTCTCTCTCTCTCTCTCTCTCTCTCTCTCTCTCTCTCTATCCTCTCCCCCCCCCCAGGAGTCTCAGTTTCCCGGAGTTTGTGTCTTTTCCTTATTTTTGTGCTTTTATTGATTAGACGTTTTTTCGCAGTATAAGCGGGTGTCAGTTATATATATATATATATATATTCACATATAGAAAGTAGGAGAGTATTTGTGCTGTAGGTGTCTGGATTATTCCCTCCCAGCTGTGGTCTCGGTTTGGGGGTTTATTCCATGATTGGTGTCTATAAATAACCCCACCCCTTATCACAACTAAATATGACCCCCCTTCTCCTTATCTCAGTCCCTGTCCTTTCATTCGCATTTTCTGATATTTTACAGATATTTTTAGAATCCTCCTATTTTTACATCAGTTCCCATTTCTATCCCAATATAATATTTTCTATTTTAATAGAACATGTCACATCCTAATACAGCATGTTGTACCCGAATATAATATCTTCTGTCCTAATGTCGCATCTCTAGTCGGGAAGGAATATTTATGCCCCTGATATAGTGTTTCTGCCCTTGCCCCTGATATAGTGTTTCTGCCCTTGCCCCTGATATAGTGTTTCTGCCCTTGCCCCTGATATAGTGTTTCTGCCCTTGCCCCTGATATAGTGTTTCTGCCCTTGCCCCTGATATAGTGTTTCTGCCCTTGCCCCTGATATAGTGTTTCTGCCCTTGCCCCTGATATAGTGTTTCTGCCCTTGCCCCTGATATAGTATTTCTGCCCCTTGCCCCTGATATAGTATTTCTGCCCTTGCCCCTGATATAGTATTTCTGCCCCTTGCCCCTGATATAGTATTTCTGCCCCTTGCCCCTGATATAGTGTTTCTGCCCTTGCCCCTGATATAGTGTTTCTGCCCTTGCCCCTGATATAGTGTTTCTGCCCTTGCCCCTGATATAGTATTTCTGCCCTTGCCCCTGATATAGTGTTTCTGCCCTTGCCCCTGATATAGTGTTTCTGCCCTTGCCCCTGATATAGTATTTCTGCCCTTGCCCCTGATATAGTATTTCTGCCCCTTGCATTATTTGGGTATTTTGCTTCGTTGTGTATGAATTGAATCTATTTCACATTAATTGCTACAAACACGTGTAATGCTGAATAATAATAATAATAATAATCAGTCACAGGGGGGGGGGGGGTGGGGGGGGGGGGCAGCTGCTCAGTATCTCAGGGATTAAGAGATATTAAGTAACCCAAATGAATAATCAATAACAAAATCAGCTCCTAATAAACCCCTTCGCTTCCGCTGGGACCAGGAGGGGAAGGACCTCAGGGGATAGGTTACCTTGGCCGTAGGACCTGTCCTGGGATAAGACAGGTTCGTTTCTTCGTGTTCTGGGGTCACTGAAATTCTCACAGAATCTCCCCAATATTATTGGTATTTGTACAAACCGTTTGTGCCAGTATTATAATTGTGTGTGTGTGTGTGTGTATGTATGTGTGTGTTGTATGATGATTGTGTGTGTCTTGTATGATGATTGTGTGTGTGTAGAATGATGATTGTGTGTGTTGTATGATGGTGTGTGTGCGTGTGTGTGTGTGTGTGTGTGTGTGTGTGTGTGTGTGTGTGTGTGTGTGTGTGTGTGTGTGTGTGTGTGGTGTATGATGGTGTGTGTGTTGTATGATTGTGTGTGTTGTATGATGATTGTGCGATGTATGATGGTGTGTGTGTGTTGTATGATGATTGTGTGTGTGTGTGTGTGTGTGTGTGTGTGTGTGTGTGTGTGTGTGTGTGTGTGTGTGTGTTTGTGTGTGTGTGTGTGTGTGTAGAATGATGATTGTGTGTGTTGTTTGCTGTTGTGTGTGTTGTATGATGATTGTGTGTGTGTGTGTGTGTGTGTGTGTGTTGTATGTTGATTGTGCGATGTATGATGGTGTGTGTGTGTGTGTTGTATGATGATTGTGTGTGTGTGTGTTGTGTGTGTGATGTATGATGGTGTGTGTGTTGTATGATGATTCTGTGTGTGTGTGTTGTGTGTGTGTGATATATGATGATTGTGTGTGTGTTGTATGATTATTGTGTGTGTTGTTTGCTGTTGTGTGTGTTGTATGATGATTGTGTGTGTGTGTGTGTGTGTGTGTGTGTGTGTGTGTGTGTGTGTGTGTGTGTGTGTGTGTGTGTGTGTGTGTGTGTGTGTGTGTAGAATGATGATTGTGTGTGTTGTTTGCTGTTGTGTGTGTTGTATGATGATTGTGTGTGTGTGTGTGTGTGTGTGTGTGTGTGTTGTATGTTGATTGTGCGATGTATGATGGTGTGTGTGTGTGTGTGTGTGGTATGATGATTGTGTGTGTGTGTGTGTTGTGTGTGTGATGTATGATGGTGTGTGTGTTGTATGATGATTTTGTGTGTGTGTGTTGTGTGTGTGATATATGATGATTGTGTGTGTGTTGTATGATGATTGTGTGTGTTGTTTGCTGTTGTGTGTGTTGTATGATGATTGTGTGTGTGTGTGTGTGTGTGTGTTGTATGTTGATTGTGCGATGTATGATGATGTGTGTGTGTGTTGTATGATGATTGTGTGTGTGTGTATGTGTGTGTTGTGTGTGTGATGTATGATGGTGTGTGTGTTGTATGATGGTTTTGTGTGTGTGTATTGTGTGTGTGTGATATATGATGATTGTGTGTGTGTGTGTGTTGTGTGTGTGATGTATGATGGTGTGTGTGTTGTATGATGATTTTGTGTGTGTGTGTGTTGTGTGTGTGTGATATATGATGATTGTGTGTGTGTTGTATGATGATTGTGTGTGTATAACATGGAGTTAAGGAGGTAGGTATTGCCTATCCCAGGTGGGTGTCTGGGTTATTTATATCACTGAGGGGGGGTTAGGATTCCCCATTTAATTATTTATTTCAACCGATTCTTCCTTTATACAGCGGCACAAACAGCAGGAAGATCGAGTTATACATTATCATGGAATTCACCTATACACACACTATGCATTTATATCATAGATAGTTTTATTTCATGTATATTTTTTATTATATATTTATATATAAACACACCACATGTGTACTATATAGAGGGAATTAAATGTAGTTGTTGATTTCTAATAAATATATATTTTGTGTCTATTGACCCCTTCACGGCAGGGAGCGGGAGTACAGTATGTATGATAATGAATATATATAGATATATAGATATATAGTGTGTGTGTGTGTGACCCTTAGAAAAGGGAGTGAGTGCCACGTGTTTGGGTTTTTATCCCTGTCCACCTCATCCTATTACTATTGTGTATGATTGGTGCGGCTGTCCGGTATTTGGGTATAATATGATCTGAAAGGAAAACAAGGTTAAACGGTATTGGGAGTGTCCAGTGTGTCAGTGTCAGATAGGGGCCTTCCGCCTCTGACACTCTAACTGAGAGTGTGACACTCTGACTGAGCCTGTGACACTCTAACTGAGAGTGTGACACTCTGACTGAGCCTGTGACACTCTGACTGATCCTGTGACACTCTGACTGATCCTGTGACACTCTAACTGAGTCTGTGACACTCTGACTGATCCTGTGACACTCTGACTGAGCCTGTGACACTCTGACTGAGTCTGTGACACTCTGACTGAGCCTGTGACACTCTGACTGAGTCTGTGACACTCTGACTGATCCTGTGACACTCTGACTGAGCCTGTGACACTCTGACTGATCCTGTGACACTCTGACTGAGCCTGTGACACTCTAACTGAGTCTGTGACACTCTGACTGAGCCTGTGACACTCTGACTGATCCTGTGACACTCTGACTGAGCCTGTGACACTCTGACTGATCCTGTGACACTCTGACTGATCCTGTGACACTCTGACTGAGCCTGTGACACTCTGACTGAGCCTGTGACACTCTGACTGATCCTGTGACACTCTGACTGAGCCTGTGACACCCTGACTGAGCCTGTGACACTCTGACTGAGCCTGTGACACTCTGTCTGAGCCTGTGTCACTCTGACTGATCCTGTGATACTCTGACTGATCCTGTGACACTGAAACTGAGCCTGTGACACTCTGACTGATCATGTGACACTCTGACTGAGCCTGTGACACTCTGACTGAGCCTGTGACACTCTGAGCCTGTGACACTCTGAGCCTGTGACACTCTGACTGTGCCTGTGACACTCTGACTGAGCCTGTGACACTCTGACTGAGCCTGTGACACTCTGAGCCTGTGACACTCTGAGCCTGTGACACTCTGACTGAGCCTGTGACACTCTGACTAAGCCTGTGACACTCTGACTGAGCCTGTGACACTCTGACTGATCCTGTGACACTCTGACTGAGTCTGTGACACTCTGACTGCGCCTGTGAAACTCTGACTGATCATGTGACACTCTGACTGCGCCTGTGACACCCTGACTAAGCCTGTGACACTCTGACTGATCTTGTGACACTCTGAGCCTGTGACACTCTGACTAAGCCTGTGACACTCTGAGCCTGTGACACTCTGACTGTGCCTGTGACACTCTGACTGAGCCTGTGACACTCTGACTGAGCCTGTGACACTCTGAGCCTGTGACACTCTGAGCCTGTGACACTCTGACTGAGCCTGTGACACTCTGACTGAGTCTGTGACACTCTGACTGATCCTGTGACACTCTGACTGAGCCTGTGACACTCTGACTGATCCTGTGACACTCTGACTGAGCCTGTGACACTCTGACTGAGTCTGTGACACTCTGACTGAGCCTGTGACACTCTGACTGATCCTGTGACACTCTGACTGAGCCTGTGACACTCTGACTGATCCTGTGACACTCTGACTGATCCTGTGACACTCTGACTGAGCCTGTGACACTCTGACTGAGCCTGTGACACTCTGACTGATCCTGTGACACTCTGACTGAGCCTGTGACACCCTGACTGAGCCTGTGACACTCTGACTGAGCCTGTGACACTCTGTCTGAGCCTGTGTCACTCTGACTGATCCTGTGATACTCTGACTGATCCTGTGACACTGAAACTGAGCCTGTGACACTCTGACTGATCCTGTGACACTCTGACTGAGCCTGTGACACTCTGACTGAGCCTGTGACACTCTGAGCCTGTGACACTCTGAGCCTGTGACACTCTGACTGTGCCTGTGACACTCTGACTGAGCCTGTGACACTCTGACTGAGCCTGTGACACTCTGAGCCTGTGACACTCTGAGCCTGTGACACTCTGACTGAGCCTGTGACACTCTGACTAAGCCTGTGACACTCTGACTGAGCCTGTGACACTCTGACTGATCCTGTGACACTCTGACTGAGTCTGTGACACTCTGACTGCGCCTGTGAAACTCTGACTGATCATGTGACACTCTGACTGCGCCTGTGACACCCTGACTAAGCCTGTGACACTCTGACTGATCTTGTGACACTCTGAGCCTGTGACACTCTGACTAAGCCTGTGACACTCTGAGCCTGTGACACTCTGACTGAGCCTGTGACACTCTGACTGATCCTGTGACACTCTGACTGAGTCTGTGACACTCTGACTGAGTCTGTGACACTCTGACTGCGCCTGTGAAACTCTGACTGATCATGTGACACTCTGACTGCGCCTGTGACACCCTGACTAAGCCTGTGACACTCTGACTGATCTTGTGACACTCTGAGCCTGTGACACTCTGACTAAGCCTGTGACACTCTGACTGATCATGTGACACTGACTGATCCTGTGACACTCTGACTGATCCTGTGACACTCTGACTGAGCCTGTGACACTCTGACTGAGCCTGTGACACTCTGACTGAGTCTGTGACACTCTGACTGAGCCTGTGACACTCTGACTGTGCCAGTGACACTCTGACTGAGTCTGTGACACTCTGACTGAGTCTGTGACACTCTGACTGAGCCTGTGACACTCTGACTGAGTCTGTGACACTCTGACTGAGCCTGTGACACTCTGACTGTGCCAGTGACACTCTGACTGAGTCTGTGACACTCTGACTGAGTCTGTGACACTCTGACTGTGCCAGTGACACTCTGACTGAGAGTGTGACACTCTGACTGAGTCTGTGACACTCTAACTGAGAGTGTGACACTCTAACTGAGCCTCTGACACTCTGACTGAGCCTGTGACACTCTGACTGAGCCGGTGACACTCTGACTGAGCCTGTGACACTCTGACTAAGCCTGTGACACTCTGACTAAGCCTGTGACACTCTGACTGAGTCTGTGACTCTCTGATTAAGCCTGTGACACTCTGACTGAGCCTGTGACACTCTGACTGATCCTGTGACACTCTGACTGAGCCTGTGACACTCTGACTAAGCCTGTGACACTCTGACTAAGCCTGTGACACTCTGACTAAGCCTCTGACACTCTGACTGAGAGTGTGACACTCTAACTGAGTCTGTGACACTCTGACTTTGTCTGTGACACTCTAACTGAGCCTGTGACACTCTGACTGACCCTGTGACACTCTGCCTGAGTCTGTGACACTCTAACTGAGCCTGTGACACTCTGACTGTGCCTGTGACACTCTGCCTGATACTGTGACACTCTAACTGAGACTGTGATACTCTGACTGCATCTAGTCCCGACAAGCAGACAGCTCCCCAAACACTGAGCCCAGAACCTGACTGTCTCAATACGTTGACAACTCTCCAAAAACTGAGTCAAGAACCTCACTGTCCTGACAAGCAGACAGCTCCCCAAACACTGAGCCCAGAACCTCACTGTCCCGACAAGCAGACAGCTCCCCAAATACTGAGCCCAGAACCTCTCTGTCCTGACAAGCAGACAGCTCCCCAAACACGGAGCCCAGAACCTCACTGTCCCGACAAGCAGACAGCTCCCCAAAAACTGAGCCCAGAACCCCACTGTCCCGACAAGCAGACAGCTCCCCAAACACTGAGCCCAGAACCTCACTGTCCCGACAAGCAGACAGCTTCCCAAATATTGAGCCCAGAACCTCTCTGTCCCATCAAGTAGACAGCTCCCCAAACACTGAGCCCAGAACCTCTCTGTCCCATCAAGTAGACAGCTCCCCAAACACTGAACCCAGAAGCTGACTGTCCAGACAAGTAGACAAGTCCCCAAAAAATGAGCCCAGAACCTCACTGTCCCGACAACCAGACAGCTCCCCAAATACTGAGCCCAGAACCTCTCTGTCCCGACAAGTAGACAGATCCCCAAATACTGAGCCCAGAACCTCTCTGTCCCGACAAGTAGACAGATCCCCAAACACTGAGCCCAGAACCTCACTGTGACGATCAGGGGTAATCTGCCTGTAATAAAGGGGTTATACCCGGATAGTTTTTCCCGGCTTCCTATTTTGTGTGGGAAGAGAAAGGGTTAATGTATCATGTACTATGTATGTGTATTCCAAAGCCCTTTTATTCCCTGTGAATTCAATTCCCAAGTCTAGTTAAGCAGGCAAATGAGGTAAAGTGTTTTGTGATCTATGGGTAAGCACTGTCATGTAATTTGGGAGTCAGCCCTGCAAAGTGTTCATTGGATTATGTGACTAATTTCTCAGATAGCATACTTGTAATGGGATTTGCATGCAAGCTCCATTTGTATGGAGGGGCCTCTGATTTAATCATGTGAGGTTCATGCATAAATGTGCATTGAGGACAAGCTGCAGAGCCATAAGGAGTGGGGATGGGACAGATAACATTAAGTATCTGTCATCAACCCCTCCTATGGGTTAGACAATGCCCAGCCATTCAGCCCTAGACTTGTTGTCACAAAGGGGGTGCCCGGAGGGGGCACTTCTGCTTCTTCCCAGAGTTCCTTGCCTGTTTGTGATAGGACTTCAAACCCTATAAAAAGGCAGGTTGCCCCAATCCCAGTAGTAGAGTGTTCGCTGTTCGTAGTTGGTGGTTTGTGACTCTAATCCAGCCAGGGAGAATTGCTAGCCAGCTCAGGGAGCTGTCTGCTTGTTGAGGCAGTGAGGTTCTGGGCTCCGTGTTTGGGGATCTGTCTGCTTGTCGTGTCAGAGAGGTTCTAAGTTCAGTGTTTGGAGAGCTGTCTGCTTGTTGATACAGTGAGGTTCTGGGCTCAGTGTTTTGGGAGCTGTCTATTTTTTGGGACAGTGAGGTTCTGGGCTCAGTCTGGGGAGCTGTCTGCTTGTCAGGACAGTGAGTTTCTGTGCTAAGTGTTTGGGGAGCTGTCTGCTTGTCGAGGCAGTGAGGTTCTGGGCTCAGTGTTTGGGGAGCTGTCTGTTTGTCGTGACAGTGAGGTTCTGGGCTCAGTGTTTGGGGAGCTGTCTACTTGTCGGGACAGTTGGTTTCTGGGCTCATTGTTTGGGGACAGAGATGTTCTGGTCTCAGTGTTTGGGGAGCTTTCTACTTGTGGGGTTCTGGGCTCAGTGTTTGGGGAGCTATCTACTTGTCTGTACAGTGGGGCTCTGGGCTCAGTGTTTGGGGAGCTGTCTGCTTGTCGGGACACTGTGTTTCTGGGCTCAGTGCTTGGGGAGCTGTCTATTTGTCATGTCAGAGAGGTTCTGGCTCAGTGTTTGGGGAGCTGTCTGCTTGTTGAGACAGTGAGGTTCTGGGCTCAGTGTTTGGCAGCTGTCTATTTGTCATGACAGAGAGGTTCTGGGCTCAGTGTTTGGGGAGCTGTCTGCTTGTTGAGACTGTGAGGTTCTGGGATCAGTGTTTGGGGAGCTGTCTATTTGTTGGGACAATGAGGTTCTGGGCTCAGTGTTTGGGGAGTTGTCTGCTTGTTGAGACAGTGAGGTTCTGGGCTCAGTGTTTGGGGAGCTGTCTGCTTGTCGTGACAGAGAGGTTCTGGGCTCAATGTTTGGGGAGCTGTCTGCTTGTTGAGACTGTGAGGTTCTGGGCTCAGTGTTTGGGGAGCTGTCTATTTGTTGGGACAGTGAGGTTCTTTGCTCAGTGTTTGGGGAGCTGTTTTCTTGTTGAGACAGTGAGGTTCTGGGCTCAGTGTTTGTGGAGCTGTCTATTTGTTGGGACAATGAGGTTCTGGGCTCAGTGTTTTGGGAGCTGTCTGCTTGTTGAGACAGTGAGGTTCTGGGCTCAGTGTTTGGGGAGCTGTCTGCTTGTTGAGACTGTGAGGTTCTGGGTTCAGTGTTTGGGGAGCTGTCTATTTGTTGGGACAGTGGGGTTCTGGGCTCAGTGTTTGGGGAGCTGTCTTCTTGTTGAGACAGTGAGGTTCTGGGCTCAGTGTTTGTGGAGCTGTCTATTTGTTGGGACAATGAGGTTCTGGGCTCAGTGTTTGGGGAGCTGTCTGCTTGTTGAGACAGTGAGGTTCTGGGCTCAGTGTTTGGGGAGCTGTCTGCTTGTTGAGACTGTGAGGTTCTGGGCTCAGTGTTTGGGGAGCTGTCTATTTGTTGGGACAGTGGGGTTCTGGGCTCAGTGTTTGGGGAGCTGTCTTCTTGTTGAGACAGTGAGGTTCTGGGCTCAGTGTTTGTGGAGCTGTCTATTTGTTGGGACAATGAGGTTCTGGGCTCAGTGTTTGGGGAGCTGTCTGCTTGTTGAGACAGTGAGGTTCTGGGCTCAGTGTTTGGGGAGCTGTCTATGTGTTGAGACAGTGAGGTTCTGGGCTCAGTTTTTGGGGAGTTGTCAACTTATCGGGACAGTCAGGTTCTGGGCTCAGTGCTTGGGGAGCTGTCTGCTTGTCGGGACAGTGAGGTTCTGAGCTCAGTGTTTGGGGAGCTGTCTGCTTGTCGGGACAGTGAGGTTCTGGGCTCAGTGTTTGGGATGCTGTCTACATGTCGGGACAGTGATGTTCCGGGCTCAGTTTTTGGGGAGCTTTCTACTTGTATGGACAGTCAGGTTCTGGGCTCAGTGCTTGGGGAGCTGTCTGCTTGTCGGGACAGTGAGGTTCTGGGCTCAGTGTTTGGGAAGCTGTCTACATGTCGGGACAGTGAGGTTCCGGGATCAGTTTTTGGGGAGCTTTCTACTTGTATGGACAGTTGGGATCTGGGCTCAGTGTTTGGGGAGCTGTCTGCTTGTTGAGACAGTGAGGTTCTGGGCTCAGTGTTTGGGGAGTTGTCTGCTTGTTGAGACAGTGAGGTTCTGGGCTCAGTGTTTGGGGAGCTGTCTATTTGTTGGGACAATGAGGTTCTGGGCTCAGTGTTTGGGGAGCTGTCTGCTTGTTGAGACAGTGAGGTTCTGGGCTCAGTGTTTGGGGCGCTGTCTGCTTGTCGTGACAGAGAGGTTCTGGGCTCAGTGTTTGGGGAGCTGTCTGCTTGTTGAGACAGTGAGGTTCTGGGCTCAGTGTTTGGGGAGCTGTCTATGTGTTGGCACAGTGAGGTTCTGGGCTCAGTTTTTGGGGAGTTGTCAACTTATCGGGACAGTCAGGTTCTGGGCTCAGTGCTTGGGGAGCTGTCTATTTGTAGTGACAGAGAGGTTCTGGGCTCAGTGTTTGGGGAGCTGTCTGCTTGTTGAGACTGTGAGGTTCTGGGCTCAGTGTTTGGGGAGCTGTCTATTTGTTGGGACAGTGAGGTTCTGGGCTCAGTGTTTGGGGAGCTGTCTGCTTGTCATGACAGAGAGGTTCTGGGCTCAGTGTTTGGGGAGCTGTCTGCTTGTTGAGACAGTGAGGTTCTGGGCTCAGTGTTTGGGGAGCTGTCTATGTGTTGGGACAGTGAGGTTCTGGGCTCAGTTTTTGGGGAGTTGTCAACTTATGGGGACAGTCAGGTTCTAGGCTCAGTGCTTGGGGAGCTGTCTGCTTGTCGGGACAGTGAGGTTCTGAGCTCAGTGTTTGGGGAGCTGTCTGCTTGTCGGGAGAGTGGGGTTCTGGGCTCAATGTTTGGGGTGCTGTCTGCTTGTCAGTACAGTAAGGTTCCATGCTCAGTGTTTGGGGAGCTGTCTGCTTGTCGGGAGAGTGGGGTTCTGGGCTCAGTGTTTGGGAAGCTGTTTACATGTCGGGACTGTGAGGTTCTCGGCTCAGTGTTTGGGGAGCTGTCTGCTTGTCGGAACTGTGTGTTTCTGGGCTCAGTACTTAGGGAGCTGTCAGGTTGTCGGGACAGTGAGTTCCTGGGCTCAGTTTTTGGGGAGTTGTCAACTTGTTGGGACAGAGAGGTTCTGGGCACAGAACCTCACTGTCCCAAAAAATAGACAGCTCCCAAAACACTGAGCCCAGAACCTCACTGTATCAACAAGCAGACAGCTCCCCAAACACTGAGCCCAAAACCACACTGTCTCAACAAGCAGACAGCTCCCCACATACTGAGCTTAGAACCTCTCTGTCACGACAAGCAGACAGCTCCCCAAACACTGAGCCCAGAACCTCTTAGTCCTGACAAGCAGACAGCTCCCCAAACATTGAGCCCAGAACCCCACTGTTCCGACAAACAGACATCTCCCCAAGCACTGAGCCCAGAACCTCACTGTCCCATCAAGCAGACAGCTCCCCAAACATTGAGCCCAGAACCCCACTCTCCCGACAAGCAGACAGCTCCCCAAACACTGAGTCCGGAACCTCACTGTCCTGACAAGCAGACAGCTCCCCAAACATTGAGCCCAGAACCCCACTCTCCCGACAAGCAGACAGCGCCCCAAACACTGAGCCCGGAACCTCACAGTCTCGACAAGCAGACAGCTCCCCAAACACTGAGCCCAGAACCCCACTCTCCCGACAAACAGACAGCTCCCCAAACACTGAGCCCAGAACCCCACTGTCCCAACAAACAGACAGCTCCCCAAACACTGAGCCCAGAACCTCACTGTCTCGACAAGCAGACAGCTCCCCAAACACTGAGCCCAGAACCCCACTGTCCTGACAAGCAGACAGCACCCAAAACACTGAGCCAAGAACCTCACTGTCCCAACAAGCAGACAGCTCTCAAACATTGAGCCCAGAACCCCACTGTCCCGACAAACAGACAGCTCCCCAAGCACTGAGCCCAGAACCTCACTGTCCCATCAAGCAGACAGCTCCCCAAACACTGAGCCCAGAACCTCACTGTCCCGACAAGTTGACAGCTCCCCAAACACTGAGCCCAGAATTTCAAAGCTCACCAAACAATGAGTCCAGAACCTCACTGTCTAAACAAGCAGACAGCTCCCCAAACACTGATCCCAGAACCTCACTCTCCCGACAAGCAGACAGTTCCACAAACACTGAGCCCAGAACCTCACTTTCCCAAAAAATAGACAGCTCCCCAAACACTGAGCCCAGATTCTCAATGTCCCGACAAGCAGACAGCTCCCCAAATACTGAGCCCAGAACATTTCTGTCCCGACTAGTAGACAGCACCCCAAACAATGAGCCCAGAAACACAGTGTCCCGACAAGCAGACAGCTCTCCAAACACTGAGCTCAGAACCCCACTGTCCAGACAAGTAGATAGCTCCCAAAAAACTGATCCCGGAACCTCACTGTCTTGACAAGCAAACAGCTCCCCAAACACTGAGCCCAGAACCCCACTGTCCCAACAAGCAGACAGCTCCCCAAACACTGAGCCCAGAACCTCACTGTCTCGACAAGCAGACAGCTCCCCAAACACTGAGCCCAGAACCCCAATGTCCCAACAAGCAGACAGCTCTCCAAACACTGAGCCCAGATCCTCACTGCCTCAACAAGCAGACAGCTCCCAAACATTGAGCCCAGAACCCCACTGTCCCGACAAACAGACAGCTCCCCGAACAATGAGCCCAGAACCTCACTGTCTCGACAAGCAGACAGCTCCCCAAACACTGAGCCCAGAACCTCACTGTCTCGACAAGCAGACAGCTCCCCAAACACTGAGCCCAGAACCCCAATGTCCCAACAAGCAGACAGCTCTCCAAACACTGAGCCCAGATCCTCACTGCCTCAACAAGCAGACAGCTCCCAAACATTGAGCCCAGAACCTCACTGTCCCGACAAGTTGACAGCTCCCCAAACACTGAGCCCAGAATTTCAAAGCTCACCAAACAATGAGTCCAGAACCTCACTGTCTAAACAAGCAGACAGCTCCCCAAACACTGATCCCAGAACCTCACTCTCCCGACAAGCAGACAGCTCCCCAAACACTGAGCCCAGAACCTCACTTTCCCAAAAAATAGACAGCTCCCCAAACACTGAGCCCAGATTCTCAATGTCCCGACAAGCAGACAGCTACCCAAATACTGAGCCCAGAACTTTTCTGTCCCGACTAGTAGACAGCACCCCAAACAATGAGCCCAGAAACACAGTGTCCCGACAAGCAGACAGCTCTCCAAACACTGAGCTCAGAACCCCACTGTCCAGACAAGTAGATAGCTCCCAAAAAACTGATCCCGGAACCTCACTGTCTTGACAAGCAAACAGCTCCCCAAACACTGAGCCCAGAACCCCACTCTCCCGACAAGCAGACAGCTCCCCAAACACTGAGCCCAGAACCCCACTGTCCCAACAAGCAGACAGCTCCCCAAACACTGAGCCCAGAACCTCACTGTCTCGACAAGCAGACAGCTCCCCAAACACTGAGCCCAGAACCCCAATGTCCCAACAAGCAGACAGCTCTCCAAACACTGAGCCCAGATCCTCACTGCCTCAACAAGCAGACAGCTCCCAAACATTGAGCCCAGAACCCCACTGTCCCGACAAACAGACAGCTCCCCGAACAATGAGCCCAGAAACACAGTGTCCCGACAAGAAGACAGCTCCCCAAACACTGAGCCCAGAACCCCACTGTCCAGACAAGTAGATAGCTACCAAAAAACTGATCCCGGAACCTCACTGTTTCGACAAGCAGACAGCTCCCCAAACACTGAGCCCAGAACCCCACTCTCCCGACAAGCAGACAGCTCCCCAAACACTGAGCCCAGAACCCCACTGTCCCAACAAGCAGACAGCTCCCCAAACACTGAGCCCAGAACCTCACTGTCTCGACAAGCAGACAGCTCCCCAAACACTGAGCCCAGAACCCCACTGTCCTGACAAGCAGACAGCACCCAAAACACTGAGCCAAGAACCTCACTGTCCCAACAAGCAGACAGCTCTCCAAACATTGAGCCCAGAGCCTCACTGCCTCAACAAGCAGACAGCTCCCAAACATTGAGCCCAGAACCCCACTGTCCCGACAAACAGACAGCTCCCCAAGCACTGAGCCCAGAACCTCACTGTCCCATCAAGCAGACAGCTCCCCAAACACTGAGCCCAGAACCTCACTGTCCCGACAAGTTGACAGCTCCCCAATCACTGAGCCCAGAATTTCAAAGCTCACCAAACAATGAGTCCAGAACCTCACTGTCTAAACAAGCAGACAGCTCCCCAAACACTGAGCCCAGAACCTCACTGTCCTAAAAAATAGACAGCTCCCCAAACACTGAGCCCAGATTCTCAATGTCCTGACAAGCAGACAGCTCCCCAAATACTGAGCCCAGAACCTTTCTGTCCCGACAAGTAGACAGCACCCCAAACAATGAGCCCAGAAACACAGTGTCCCGACAAGCATACAGCTCTCCAAACACTGAGCCCAGAACCCCACTGTCCAGACAAGTAGATAGCTCCCAAAAAACTGATCCCAGAACCTCACTGTCCCAACATGTAGACAGCTCCCCAAACACTGAGCTCAGAACCTCTCTGTCCTGACAAGCAGACAGCTCCCCAAACACTGAGCCAAGAACCTCACTGTCCCAACAAGCAGACAGCTCTCCAAACATTGAGCCCAGAGCCTCACTGCCTCAACAAGCAGACAGCTCCCAAACATTGAGCCCAGAACCCCACTGTCCCGACAAACAGACAGCTCCCCAAGCACTGAGCCCAGAACCTCACTGTCCCATCAAGCAGACAGCTCCCCAAACACTGAGCCCAGAACCTCACTGTCCCGACAAGTTGACAGCTCCCCAATCACTGAGCCCAGAATTTCAAAGCTCACCAAACAATGAGTCCAGAACCTCACTGTCTAAACAAGCAGACAGCTCCCCAAACACTGAGCCCAGAACCTCACTGTCCTAAAAAATAGACAGCTCCCCAAACACTGAGCCCAGATTCTCAATGTCCTGACAAGCAGACAGCTCCCCAAATACTGAGCCCAGAACCTTTCTGTCCCGACAAGTAGACAGCACCCCAAACAATGAGCCCAGAAACACAGTGTCCCGACAAGCATACAGCTCTCCAAACACTGAGCCCAGAACCCCACTGTCCAGACAAGTAGATAGCTCCCAAAAAACTGATCCCAGAACCTCACTGTCCCAACATGTAGACAGCTCCCCAAACACTGAGCTCAGAACCTCTCTGTCCTGACAAGCAGACAGCTCCCCAAACACTGAGACCATAATCTCACTGTCCCGACAAGTAGACAGCTCCCCAAACACCGAGCCCAGAATCTCACTGTCCCGACAAATAGACAGCTCTGCAAACACTGAGCCCAGAACCTCACTGTCCCAAAAAATAGACAGCTCCCCAAACACTGAGCCCAGATTCTCACTGTTCCGACAAGCAGACAGCTCCCCAAACACTGAGCCCAGAACCTCACTGTCCCGACAAGTAGGCAGCTCCCCAAACACTGAGCCCAGAATCTCACTGTCCCAAAAAATAGACAGCTCCCAAAACAGACATCTCCGCAATCAATGAGCCAGAAACACACTGTCCCGAGAATTTCAAAGCTCACCAAACAATGAGTCCAGAACCTCACTGTCTAAACAAACAGACAGCTCCCCAAACACTGAGCCCAGAACCTCACTGTCCCAAAAAATAGACAGCTCCCCAAACACCGAGCCCAGATTCTCACTGTCCCGACAAGCAGACAGCTCCCCAAATACTGAGCCCAGAACCTTTCTGTCCCGACAAGCAGACAGCTCCCCAAACACGGAGCCCAGAACCTCACTGCCTCAACAAGCAGACAGCTCAGACTGGGCAAACACTGAGCCCAGAACCTCACTGTCCCAAAAAATAGACAGCTCCCATAACACTGAGCCCAGAACCTCACTGTATCAACAAGCAGACAGCTCTCCAAACACTGAGCCCAGAACCACACTGTCTCAACAAGCAGACAGCTCCCCACATACTGAGCTTAGAACCTCTCTGTCCCGACAAGCAGACAGCTCCCCAAACACTGAGCCCCGAACCTCACTGTCCCAAAAAATAGACAGCTCCCAAAACACGGAGCCCAGAACCTCACTGTATCAACAAGCAGACAGCTCCCCAAATACTGAGCCCAGAACCTTTCTGTCCCGACAAGTAGACAGCACCCCAAACAATGAGCCCAGAAACACAGTGTCCCGACAAGCAGACAGCTCCCCAAACACTGAGCCCAGAACCCCACTGTACAGACAAGTAGATAGCTCTCCAAACACTGAGCCCGGAACCCCACAAGTAGAAAGCTCCCCAAATACTGAGAACAGAACATCTCTGTCCCCAAACAATGAGCCCAGAAACCAACTGTCCCGACAAGTAGACAGCTCCCCAAACACTGAGCCCAGAATCTCACTGTCACGACAAATAGACAGCTCCCCACATACTGAGCTAAGAACCTCACTGTATCAACAAGCAGACAGCTCTCCAAACACTGAGCCCAGAACCACACTGTCACGACAAGCAGACAGCTCCCCAAACACTGAGCCCAGAACCCCACAAGTAGAAAGCTCCCCAAACACTGAGACCAGAACATCTCTGTCCCCAAACAATGAGCCCAGAAACCAACTGTCCCGACAAGTAGACAGCTCCCCAAACACTGAGCCCAGAATCTCACTGTCACAACAAATAGACAGCTCCCAAAACACTGAGCCCAGAACCTCACTGCCTCAACAAGCAGACAGCTCCCCAAACACTGAGCTAAGAACCTCACTGCCTCAACAAGCAGACAGCTCCCCAAACACTGAGCTAAGAAACTCACTGTCCTGACAAGCAGACAGCTCCTCAAACATTGAGCCCAAAACCCCACTCTCCCGACAAGCAGACAGCTCCCCAAATACTGAGCCCAGAACCTCACTGTGTCAACAAGCAGACAGCTCCCCAAACACTGAGCCCAGAACCCCACTGTCCTGACAAGCAGGCAGCACCCAAAACACTGAGCTAAGAACCTCACTGTCCCAACAAGCAGACAGCTTCCCAAACACAGAGCTTACAACCTCTCTGTCACGACAAGCAGACAGCTCTCCAAACACTGAGCCCAGAACCACACTGTCTCAACAAGCAGACAGCTCCCCACATACTGAGCTTAGAACCTCTCTGTCACGACAAGCAGACAGCTCCCCAAACACTGAGCCCAGAACCTCACTGCCTCAACAAGCAGACAGCTCCCCAAACACTGAGCTAAGAACCTCACTGCCTCAACAAGCAGACAGCTCCCCAAACACTGAGCTAAGAACCTCACTGTCCTGACAAGCAGACAGCTCCCCAAACATTGAGCCCAAAACCCCACTCTCCCGACAAGCAGACAGCTCCCCAAACACTGAGCCCAGAACCTCACTGTGTCAACAAGCAGACAGCTCCCCTAACACTGAGCCCAGAACCCCACTGTCCTGACAAGCAGGCAGCACCCAAAACACTGAGCTAAGAACCTCACTGTCCCAACAAGCAGACAGCTTCCCAAACACAGAGCTTAGAACCTCTCTGTCACGACAAGCAGACAGCTCTCCAAACACTGAGCCCAGAACCACACTGTCTCAACAAGCAGACAGCTCCACACATACTGAGCTTAGAACCTCTCTGTCACGACAAGCAGACAGCTCCCCAAACACTGAGCCCAGAAGCTCTTAGTCACGACAAGCAGACAGCTCTCCAAACACTGAGCCCAGAACCACACTATCTCAACAAGCAGACAGCTCCCCACATACTGAGCTTAGAACCTCTCTGTCACGACAAGCAGACAGCTCCCCAAACACTGAGCCCAGAACCTCTTAGTCCCGACTAGCAGACAGCTCCCCAAACACGGAGCCCAGAACCTCACTGCCTCAACAAGCAGACAGCTCCCCAAACATTGAGCCGAGAAACCCACTACCCCGACAAACAGACAGCTCCCCAAGCACTGAGCCAAGTACCTCACTGTCCCATCAAGCAGAGAGCTCCCCAAACACTGAGCCCAGAACCTCACTGTCCTGACAAGTTGACAGCTCACCAAACACTGAGCCCAGAAGCTCACTGTCCTGACAAGCAGACAGCTCCCCAAACATTGAGCCCAGAACCCCACTCTCCTGACAAGCAGACAGCTCCCCAAACACTGAGCCCAGAACCTCACTGTGTCAACAAGCAGACAGCTCCCCAAACACTGAGCCCAGAACCCCACTGTCCTGACAAGTAGGCAGCACCCAAAACACTGAGCTAAGAACCTCACTGTCCCAACAAGCAGACAGCTTCCCAAACACTGAGCCCAGAACCTCACTGTCTCGACAAGCAGACAGCTCCCCAAACACTGAGCCCAGAACCCCACACTCCCAACAAGCAGACAGCTCCCCAAACATTGAGCCCAGAACCCCACTCTCCCGACAAGCAGACAGCTCCCCAAACACTGAGCCCAGAACCCCACTGTCCCGACAAGCAGACAGCTCCCCTAACACTGAGTCCAGAACCTCACTGTATCAACTAGCAGACAGCTCCCCAAACACTGAGCCCAGAACCACACTGTCTCAACAAGCAGACAGCTCCCCACATACTGAGCTTAGAACCTCTCTGTCATGACAAGCAGACAGCTCCCCAAACACTGAGCCCAGAACCTCTTAGTCGGACAAGCAGACAGCTCCCCAAACACTGAGCCCAGAACCTCACTGTCCCATCAAGCAGACAGCTCCCCAAACACTGAGCCCAGAACCTCACTGTCCCGACAAGTTGACAGCTCACCAAACACTGAGCCCAGAACCTCACTGTCCTGACAAGCAGACAGCTCCCCAAACACTGAGCCCAGAACCTCTTACTCCCGACAAGCAGACAGCTCCCCAAAAATTGAGCCCAGAACCCCACTGTCCCGACAAGTTGACAGCTCCCAAACATTGAGCCCAGAACCTGGCTGTCTCGACAAGCAGACAGCTCCCCAAGCACTGAGCCCATTACCTCACTGTCCCATCAAGCAGACAGCTCCCCAAACACTGAGCCCAGAACCTCACTGTCCCGACAAGTTGACAGCTCCCAAACATTGAGCCCAGAACCTGGCTGTCTCGACAAGCAGACAGCTCCCCAAACACTGAGCCCAGAACCTCACTGCCTCAACAAGCAGACAGCTCCCCAAACATTGAGAACAGAACCCCATTGTCCCGACAAACAGACAGCTCCCCAAGCACTGAGCCCATTACCTCACTCTCCCGACAAGCAGACAGCACCCAAAACACTGAGCTAAGAACCTCACTGTCCCAACAAGCAGACAGCTCCCCAAACACTGAGCCCAGAACCTCACTGTCCCGACAAGTTGATAGCTCCCCAAACACTGAGCCCAGAACCTCACTCTCCCGACAAACAGACAGCTCCCCAAACACTGAGCCCAGAACCTGGCTGTCTCGACAAGCAGACAGCTCCCCAAACACTGAGCCCAGAACGCCACTGTCCTGACAAGCAGACAGCTCCCCTAACACTGAGTCCAGAACCTCACTGTCTCGACAAGCAGACAGCTCCCCAAACATTGAGCCCAGAACCCCACTGTCCCGACAAACAGACAGCTCCCCAAACACTGAGCCCAGAACCTCACTGTCCCGACAAGTAGACAGCTCCCCAAACACTGAGCCCAGAATCTCACTGTCACGACAAATAGACAGCTCCCCAAACACGGAGCCCAGAACCTCACTGTATCAACAAGCAGACAGCTCTCCAAACACTGAGCCCAGAACCACACTGTCTCAACAAGCAGACAGCTCCCCACATACTGAGCTTAGAACCTCACTGTATCAACAAGCAGACAGCTCTCCAAACACTGAGCCCAGAACCACACTGTCACGACAAGCAGACAGCTCCCCAAACACTGAGCCCAGAACCCCACAAGTAGAAAGCTCCCCAAACACTGAGACCAGAACACCTCTGTCCCCAAACAATGAGCCCAGAAACCAACTGTCCCGACAAGTAGACAGCTCCCCAAACACTGAGCCCAGAATCTCACTGTCACAACAAATAGACAGCTCCCAAAACACTGAGCCCAGAACCTCACTGCCTCAACAAGCAGACAGCTCCCCAAACACTGAGCTAAGAACCTCACTGCCTCAACAAGCAGACAGCTCCCCAAACACTGAGCTAAGAACCTCACTGTCCTGACAAGCAGACAGCTCCCCAAACATTGAGCCCAAAACCCCACTCTCCCGACAAGCAGACAGCTCCCCAAACACTGAGCCCAGAACCTCACTGTGTCAACAAGCAGACAGCTCCCCAAACACTGAGCCCAGAACCCCACAGTCCTGACAAGCAGGCAGCACCCAAAACACTGAGCTAAGAACCTCACTGTCCCAACAAGCAGACAGCTTCCCAAACACAGAGCTTAGAACCTCTCTGTCACGACAAGCAGACAGCTCTCCAAACACTGAGCCCAGAACCACACTGTCTCAACAAGCAGACAGCTCCCCACATACTGAGCTTAGAACCTCTCTGTCACGACAAGCAGACAGCTCCCCAAACACTGAGCCCAGAACCTCTTAGTCACGACAAGCAGACAGCTCTCCAAACACTGAGCTCAGAACCACACTATCTCAACAAGCAGACAGCTCCCCACATACTGAGCTTAGAACCTCTCTGTCACGACAAGCAGACAGCTCCCCAAACACTGAGCCCAGAACCTCTTAGTCCCGACAAGCAGACAGCTCCCCAAACACGGAGCCCAGAACCTCACTGCCTCAACAAGCAGACAGCTCCCCAAACATTGAGCCGAGAAACCCACTGCCCCGACAAACAAACAGCTCCCCAAGCACTGAGCCAAGAACCTCACTGTCCCATCAAGCAGAGAGCTCCCCAAACACTGAGCCCAGAACCTCACTGTCCCGACAAGTTGACAGCTCACCAAACACTGAGCCCAGAAGCTCACTGTCCTGACAAGCAGACAGCTCCCCAAACATTGAGCCCAGAACCCCACTCTCCCGACAAGCAGACAGCTCCCCAAACACTGAGCCCAGAACCACACTGTCTCAACAAGCAGACAGCTCCCCACATACTGAGCTTAGAACCTCACTGTATCAACAAGCAGACAGCTCTCCAAACACTGAGCCCAGAACCACACTGTCACGACAAGCAGACAGCTCCCCAAACACTGAGCCCAGAACCCCACAAGTAGAAAGCTCCCCAAACACTGAGACCAGAACACCTCTGTCCCCAAACAATGAGCCCAGAAACCAACTGTCCCGACAAGTAGACAGCTCCCCAAACACTGAGCCCAGAATCTCACTGTCACAACAAATAGACAGCTCCCAAAACACTGAGCCCAGAACCTCACTGCCTCAACAAGCAGACAGCTCCCCAAACACTGAGCTAAGAACCTCACTGCCTCAACAAGCAGACAGCTCCCCAAACACTGAGCTAAGAACCTCACTGTCCTGACAAGCAGACAGCTCCCCAAACATTGAGCCCAAAACCCCACTCTCCCGACAAGCAGACAGCTCCCCAAACACTGAGCCCAGAACCTCACTGTGTCAACAAGCAGACAGCTCCCCAAACACTGAGCCCAGAACCCCACAGTCCTGACAAGCAGGCAGCACCCAAAACACTGAGCTAAGAACCTCACTGTCCCAACAAGCAGACAGCTTCCCAAACACAGAGCTTAGAACCTCTCTGTCACGACAAGCAGACAGCTCTCCAAACACTGAGCCCAGAACCACACTGTCTCAACAAGCAGACAGCTCCCCACATACTGAGCTTAGAACCTCTCTGTCACGACAAGCAGACAGCTCCCCAAACACTGAGCCCAGAACCTCTTAGTCACGACAAGCAGACAGCTCTCCAAACACTGAGCTCAGAACCACACTATCTCAACAAGCAGACAGCTCCCCACATACTGAGCTTAGAACCTCTCTGTCACGACAAGCAGACAGCTCCCCAAACACTGAGCCCAGAACCTCTTAGTCCCGACAAGCAGACAGCTCCCCAAACACGGAGCCCAGAACCTCACTGCCTCAACAAGCAGACAGCTCCCCAAACATTGAGCCGAGAAACCCACTGCCCCGACAAACAAACAGCTCCCCAAGCACTGAGCCAAGAACCTCACTGTCCCATCAAGCAGAGAGCTCCCCAAACACTGAGCCCAGAACCTCACTGTCCCGACAAGTTGACAGCTCACCAAACACTGAGCCCAGAAGCTCACTGTCCTGACAAGCAGACAGCTCCCCAAACATTGAGCCCAGAACCCCACTCTCCCGACAAGCAGACAGCTCCCCAAACACTGAGCCCAGAACCTCAATTGTGTCAACAAGCAGACAGCTCCCCAAACACTGAGCCCAGAACCCCACTGTCCTGACAAGTAGGCAGCACCCAAAACACTGAGCTAAGAACCTCACTGTCCCAACAAGCAGACAGCTTCCCAAACACTGAGCCCAGAACCTCACTGTCTCGACAAGCAGACAGCTCCCCAAACACTGAGCCCAGAACCCCACACTCCCAACAAGCAGACAGCTCCCCAAACATTGAGCCCAGAACCCCACTCTCCCGACAAGCAGACAGCTCCCCAAACACTGAGCCCAGAACCCCACTGTCCCGACAAGCAGACAGCTCCCCTAACACTGAGTCCAGAACCTCACTGTCCCGACAAGCAGACAGCTCCCCAAACACTGAGCTAAGAGCCTCACTGCCTCAACAAGCAGACAGCTCCCCAAACACTGAGCTAAGAAACTCACTGTCCTGACAAGCAGACAGCTCCCCAAACATTGAGCCCAAAACCCCACTCTCCCGACAAGCAGACAGCTCCCCAAACACTGAGCCCAGAACCTCACTGTGTCAACAAGCAGACAGCTCCCCAAACACTGAGCCCAGAACCCCACTGTCCTGACAAGCAGGCAGCACCCAAAACACTGAGCTAAGAACCTCACTGTCCCAACAAGCAGACAGCTTCCCAAACACAGAGCTTACAACCTCTCTGTCACGACAAGCAGACAGCTCTCCAAACACTGAGCCCAGAACCACACTGTCTCAACAAGCAGACAGCTCCCCACATACTGAGCTTAGAACCTCTCTGTCACGACAAGCAGACAGCTCCCCAAACACTGAGCCCAGAACCTCACTGCCTCAACAAGCAGACAGCTCCCCAAACACTGAGCTAAGAACCTCACTGCCTCAACAAGCAGACAGCTCCCCAAACACTGAGCTAAGAACCTCACTGTCCTGACAAGCAGACAGCTCCCCAAACATTGAGCCCAAAACCCCACTCTCCCGACAAGCAGACAGCTCCCCAAACACTGAGCCCAGAACCTCACTGTGTCAACAAGCAGACAGCTCCCCTAACACTGAGCCCAGAACCCCACTGTCCTGACAAGCAGGCAGCACCCAAAACACTGAGCTAAGAACCTCACTGTCCCAACAAGCAGACAGCTTCCCAAACACAGAGCTTAGAACCTCTCTGTCACGACAAGCAGACAGCTCTCCAAACACTGAGCCCAGAACCACACTGTCTCAACAAGCAGACAGCTCCACACATACTGAGCTTAGAACCTCTCTGTCACGACAAGCAGACAGCTTCCCAAACACAGAGCTTAGAACCTCTCTGTCACGACAAGCAGACAGCTCTCCAAACACGGAGCCCAGAACCTCACTGCCTCAACAAGCAGACAGCTCCCCAAACATTGAGCCGAGAAACCCACTGCCCCGACAAACAAACAGCTCCCCAAGCACTGAGCCAAGAACCTCACTGTCCCATCAAGCAGAGAGCTCCCCAAACACTGAGCCCAGAACCTCACTGTCCCGACAAGTTGACAGCTCACCAAACACTGAGCCCAGAAGCTCACTGTCCTGACAAGCAGACAGCTCCCCAAACATTGAGCCCAGAACCCCACTCTCCCGACAAGCAGACAGCTCCCCAAACACTGAGCCCAGAACCTCAATTGTGTCAACAAGCAGACAGCTCCCCAAACACTGAGCCCAGAACCCCACTGTCCTGACAAGTAGGCAGCACCCAAAACACTGAGCTAAGAACCTCACTGTCCCAACAAGCAGACAGCTTCCCAAACACTGAGCCCAGAACCTCACTGTCTCGACAAGCAGACTGCTCCCCAAACACTGAGCCCAGAACCCCACACTCCCAACAAGCAGACAGCTCCCCAAACATTGAGCCCAGAACCCCACTCTCCCGACAAGCAGACAGCTCCCCAAACACTGAGCCCAGAACCCCACTGTCCCGACAAGCAGACAGCTCCCCTAACACTGAGTCCAGAACCTCACTGTCCCGACAAGCAGACAGCTCCCCAAACACTGAGCTAAGAACCTCACTGCCTCAACAAGCAGACAGCTCCCCAAACACTGAGCTAAGAAACTCACTGTCCTGACAAGCAGACAGCTCCCCAAACATTGAGCCCAAAACCCCACTCTCCCGACAAGCAGACAGCTCCCCAAACACTGAGCCCAGAACCTCACTGTGTCAACAAGCAGACAGCTCCCCAAACACTGAGCCCAGAACCCCACTGTCCTGACAAGCAGGCAGCACCCAAAACACTGAGCTAAGAACCTCACTGTCCCAACAAGCAGACAGCTTCCCAAACACAGAGCTTACAACCTCTCTGTCACGACAAGCAGACAGCTCTCCAAACACTGAGCCCAGAACCACACTGTCTCAACAAGCAGACAGCTCCCCACATACTGAGCTTAGAACCTCTCTGTCACGACAAGCAGACAGCTCCCCAAACACTGAGCCCAGAACCTCACTGCCTCAACAAGCAGACAGCTCCCCAAACACTGAGCTAAGAACCTCACTGCCTCAACAAGCAGACAGCTCCCCAAACACTGAGCTAAGAACCTCACTGTCCTGACAAGCAGACAGCTCCCCAAACATTGAGCCCAAAACCCCACTCTCCCGACAAGCAGACAGCTCCCCAAACACTGAGCCCAGAACCTCACTGTGTCAACAAGCAGACAGCTCCCCTAACACTGAGCCCAGAACCCCACTGTCCTGACAAGCAGGCAGCACCCAAAACACTGAGCTAAGAACCTCACTGTCCCAACAAGCAGACAGCTTCCCAAACACAGAGCTTAGAACCTCTCTGTCACGACAAGCAGACAGCTCTCCAAACACTGAGCCCAGAACCACACTGTCTCAACAAGCAGACAGCTCCACACATACTGAGCTTAGAACCTCTCTGTCACGACAAGCAGACAGCTCCCCAAACACTGAGCCCAGAACCTCTTAGTCACGACAAGCAGACAGCTCTCCAAACACTGAGCCCAGAACCACACTATCTCAACAAGCAGACAGCTCCCCACATACTGAGCTTAGAACCTCTCTGTCACGACAAGCAGACAGCTCCCCAAACACTGAGCCCAGAACCTCTTAGTCCCGACTAGCAGACAGCTCCCCAAACACGGAGCCCAGAACCTCACTGCCTCAACAAGCAGACAGCTCCCCAAACATTGAGCCGAGAAACCCACTACCCCGACAAACAGACAGCTCCCCAAGCACTGAGCCAAGAACCTCACTGTCCCATCAAGCAGAGAGCTCCCCAAACACTGAGCCCAGAACCTCACTGTCCCGACAAGTTGACAGCTCACCAAACACTGAGCCCAGAAGCTCACTGTCCTGACAAGCAGACAGCTCCCCAAACATTGAGCCCAGAACCCCACTCTCCCGACAAGCAGACAGCTCCCCAAACACTGAGCCCAGAACCTCACTGTGTCAACAAGCAGACAGCTCCCCAAACACTGAGCCCAGAACCCCACTGTCCTGACAAGTAGGCAGCACCCAAAACACTGAGCTAAGAACCTCACTGTCCCAACAAGCAGACAGCTTCCCAAACACTGAGCCCAGAACCTCACTGTCTCGACAAGCAGACAGCTCCACAAACACTGAGCCCAGAACCCCACACTCCCAACAAGCAGACAGCTCCCCAAACATTGAGCCCAGAACCCCACTCTCCCGACAAGCAGACAGCTCCCCAAACACTGAGCCCAGAACCCCACTGTCCCGACAAGCAGACAGCTCCCCTAACACTGAGTCCAGAACCTCACTGTCCCGACAAGCAGACAGCTCCCCAAACACTGAGCCCAGAACCTCACTGTATCAACTAGCAGACAGCTCCCCAAACACTGAGCCCAGAACCACACTGTCTCAACAAGCAGACAGCTCCCCACATACTGAGCTTAGAACCTCTCTGTCATGACAAGCAGACAGCTCCCCAAACACTGAGCCCAGAACCTCTTAGTCCCGACAAGCAGACAGCTCCCCAAACACTGAGCCCAGAACCTCACTGCCTCAACAAGCAGACAGCTCCCCAAACATTGAGCCCAGAACCCCATTGTCCCGACAAACAGACAGCTCCCCAAGCACTGAGCCCATTACCTCACTGTCCCATCAAGCAGACAGCTCCCCAAACACTGAGCCCAGAACCTCACTGTCCCGACAAGTTGACAGCTCACCAAACACTGAGCCCAGAACCTCACTGTCCTGACAAGCAGACAGCTCCCCAAACACTGAGCCCAGAACCTCTTACTCCCGACAAGCAGACAGCTCTCCAAAAATTGAGCCCAGAACCCCACTGTCCCGACAAGTTGACAGCTCCCAAACATTGAGCCCAGAACCTGGCTGTCTCGACAAGCAGACAGCTCCCCAAGCACTGAGCCCATTACCTCACTGTCCCATCAAGCAGACAGCTCCCCAAACACTGAGCCCAGAACCTCACTGTCCCGACAAGTTGACAGCTCACCAAACACTGAGCCCAGAAGCTCACTGTCCTGACAAGCAGACAGCTCCCCAAACATTGAGCCCAGAACCCCACTCTCCCGACAAGCAGACAGCTCCCCAAACACTGAGCCCAGAACCTCACTGTGTCAACAAGCAGACAGCTCCCCAAACACTGAGCCCAGAACCCCACTGTCCTGACAAGTAGGCAGCACCCAAAACACTGAGCTAAGAACCTCACTGTCCCAACAAGCAGACAGCTTCCCAAACACTGAGCCCAGAACCTCACTGTCTCGACAAGCAGACAGCTCCACAAACACTGAGCCCAGAACCCCACACTCCCAACAAGCAGACAGCTCCCCAAACATTGAGCCCAGAACCCCACTCTCCCGACAAGCAGACAGCTCCCCAAACACTGAGCCCAGAACCCCACTGTCCCGACAAGCAGACAGCTCCCCTAACACTGAGTCCAGAACCTCACTGTCCCGACAAGCAGACAGCTCCCCAAACACTGAGCCCAGAACCTCACTGTATCAACTAGCAGACAGCTCCCCAAACACTGAGCCCAGAACCACACTGTCTCAACAAGCAGACAGCTCCCCACATACTGAGCTTAGAACCTCTCTGTCATGACAAGCAGACAGCTCCCCAAACACTGAGCCCAGAACCTCTTAGTCCCGACAAGCAGACAGCTCCCCAAACACTGAGCCCAGAACCTCACTCCCTCAACAAGCAGACAGCTCCCCAAACATTGAGCCCAGAACCCCATTGTCCCGACAAACAGACAGCTCCCCAAGCACTGAGCCCATTACCTCACTGTCCCATCAAGCAGACAGCTCCCCAAACACTGAGCCCAGAACCTCACTGTCCCGACAAGTTGACAGCTCACCAAACACTGAGCCCAGAACCTCACTGTCCTGACAAGCAGACAGCTCCCCAAACACTGAGCCCAGAACCTCTTACTCCCGACAAGCAGACAGCTCTCCAAAAATTGAGCCCAGAACCCCACTGTCCCGACAAGTTGACAGCTCCCAAACATTGAGCCCAGAACCTGGCTGTCTCGACAAGCAGACAGCTCCCCAAGCACTGAGCCCATTACCTCACTGTCCCATCAAGCAGACAGCTCCCCAAACACTGAGCCCAGAACCTCACTGTCCCGACAAGTTGACAGCTCCCAAACATTGAGCCCAGAACCTGGCTGTCTCGACAAGCAGACAGCTCCCCAAACACTGAGCCCAGAACCTCACTGCCTCAACAAGCAGACAGCTCCCCAAACATTGAGAACAGAACCCCATTGTCCCGACAAACAGACAGCTCCCCAAGCACTGAGCCCATTACCTCACTCTCCCGACAAGCAGACAGCACCCAAAACACTGAGCTAAGAACCTCACTGTCCCAACAAGCAGACAGCTCCCCAAACACTGAGCCCAGAACCTCACTGTCCCGACAAGTTGATAGCTCCCCAAACACTGAGCCCAGAACCTCACTCTCCCGACAAACAGACAGCTCCCCAAACACTGAGCCCAGAACCTGGCTGTCTCGACAAGCAGACAGCTCCCAAAACACTGAGCCCAGAACGCCACTGTCCTGACAAGCAGACAGCTCCCCTAACACTGAGTCCAGAACCTCACTGTCTCGACAAGCAGACAGCTCCCCAAACATTGAGCCCAGAACCCCACTGTCCCGACAAACAGACAGCTCCCCAAACACTGAGCCCAGAACCTCACTGTCCCGACAAGTAGACAGCTCCCCAAACACTGAGCCCAGAATCTCACTGTCACGACAAATAGACAGCTCCCCAAACACGGAGCCCAGAACCTCACTGTATCAACAAGCAGACAGCTCTCCAAACACTGAGCCCAGAACCACACTGTCTCAACAAGCAGACAGCTCCCCACATACTGAGCTTAGAACCTCACTGTATCAACAAGCAGACAGCTCTCCAAACACTGAGCCCAGAACCACACTGTCACGACAAGCAGACAGCTCCCCAAACACTGAGCCCAGAACCCCACAAGTAGAAAGCTCCCCAAACACTGAGACCAGAACACCTCTGTCCCCAAACAATGAGCCCAGAAACCAACTGTCCCGACAAGTAGACAGCTCCCCAAACACTGAGCCCAGAATCTCACTGTCACAACAAATAGACAGCTCCCAAAACACTGAGCCCAGAACCTCACTGCCTCAACAAGCAGACAGCTCCCCAAATACTGAGCTAAGAACCTCACTGCCTCAACAAGCAGACAGCTCCCCAAACACTGAGCCCAAAACCCCACTCTCCCGACAAGCAGACAGCTCCCCAAACACTGAGCCCAGAACCTCACTGTGTCAACAAGCAGACAGCTCCCCAAACACTGAGCCCAGAACCCCACTGTCCCGACAAGCAGACAGCTCCCCAAACACTGAGCCCAAAACCCCACTCTCCCGACAAGCAGACAGCTCCCCAAACACTGAGCCCAGAACCTCACTGCCTCAACAAGCAGACAGCTCCCCAAACACTGAGCCCAGAACCCCACAAGTAGAAAGCTCCCCAAACACTGAGACCAGAACACCTCTGTCCCCAAACAATGAGCCCAGAAACCAACTGTCCCGACAAGTAGACAGCTCCCCAAACACTGAGCCCAGAATCTCACTGTCACAACAAATAGACAGCTCCCAAAACACTGAGCCCAGAACCTCACTGCCTCAACAAGCAGACAGCTCCCCAAACACTGAGCTAAGAACCTCACTGCCTCAACAAGCAGACAGCTCCCCAAACACTGAGCCCCAAACCCCACTCTCCCGACAAGCAGACAGCTCCCCAAACACTGAGCCCAGAACCTCACTGTGTCAACAAGCAGACAGCTCCCCAAACACTGAGCCCAGAACCTCACTGCCTCAACAAGCAGACAGCTCCCCAAACACTGAGCCCAAAACCCCACTCTCCCGACAAGCAGACAGCTCCCCAAACACTGAGCCCAGAACCTCACTGCCTCAACAAGCAGACAGCTCCCCAAACACTGAGCTAAGAACCTCACTGCCTCAACAAGCAGACAGCTCCCCAAACACTGAGCCCAAAACCCCACTCTCCCGACAAGCAGACAGCTCCCAAAACACTGAGCCCAGAACCTCACTGCCTCAACAAGCAGACAGCTCCCCAAACACTGAGCTAAGAACCTCACTGCCTCAACAAGCAGACAGCTCCCCAAACACTGAGCTAAGAACCTCACTGTCCTGACAAGCAGACAGCTCCCCAAACATTGAGCCCAAAACCCCACTCTCCCGACAAGCAGACAGCTCCCCAAACACTGAGCCCAGAACCTCACTGTGTCAACAAGCAGACAGCTCCCCAAACACTGAGCCCAGAACCCCACAGTCCTGACAAGCAGGCAGCACCCAAAACACTGAGCTAAGAACCTCACTGTCCCAACAAGCAGACAGCTTCCCAAACACAGAGCTTAGAACCTCTCTGTCACGACAAGCAGACAGCTCTCCAAACACTGAGCCCAGAACCACACTGTCTCAACAAGCAGACAGCTCCCCACATACTGAGCTTAGAACCTCTCTGTCACGACAAGCAGACAGCTCCCCAAACACTGAGCCCAGAACCTCTTAGTCACGACAAGCAGACAGCTCTCCAAACACTGAGCTCAGAACCACACTATCTCAACAAGCAGACAGCTCCCCACATACTGAGCTTAGAACCTCTCTGTCACGACAAGCAGACAGCTCCCCAAACACTGAGCCCAGAACCTCTTAGTCCCGACAAGCAGACAGCTCCCCAAACACGGAGCCCAGAACCTCACTGCCTCAACAAGCAGACAGCTCCCCAAACATTGAGCCGAGAAACCCACTGCCCCGACAAACAAACAGCTCCCCAAGCACTGAGCCAAGAACCTCACTGTCCCATCAAGCAGAGAGCTCCCCAAACACTGAGCCCAGAACCTCACTGTCCCGACAAGTTGACAGCTCACCAAACACTGAGCCCAGAAGCTCACTGTCCTGACAAGCAGACAGCTCCCCAAACATTGAGCCCAGAACCCCACTCTCCCGACAAGCAGACAGCTCCCCAAACACTGAGCCCAGAACCTCAATTGTGTCAACAAGCAGACAGCTCCCCAAACACTGAGCCCAGAACCCCACTGTCCTGACAAGTAGGCAGCACCCAAAACACTGAGCTAAGAACCTCACTGTCCCAACAAGCAGACAGCTTCCCAAACACTGAGCCCAGAACCTCACTGTCTCGACAAGCAGACAGCTCCCCAAACACTGAGCCCAGAACCCCACACTCCCAACAAGCAGACAGCTCCCCAAACATTGAGCCCAGAACCCCACTCTCCCGACAAGCAGACAGCTCCCCAAACACTGAGCCCAGAACCCCACTGTCCCGACAAGCAGACAGCTCCCCTAACACTGAGTCCAGAACCTCACTGTCCCGACAAGCAGACAGCTCCCCAAACACTGAGCCCAGAACCTCACTGTATCAACTAGCAGACAGCTCCCCAAACACTGAGCCCAGAACCACACTGTCTCAACAAGCAGACAGCTCCCCACATACTGAGCTTAGAACCTCTCTGTCATGACAAGCAGACAGCTCCCCAAACACTGAGCCCAGAACCTCTTAGTCCCGACAAGCAGACAGCTCCCCAAACATTGAGCCCAGAACATCACTGCCTCAACAAGCAGACAGCTCCCCAAACATTGAGCCCAGAACCCCAATGTCCCGACAAACAGACAGCTCCCCAAGCACTTAGCCCATTACCTCACTGTCCCATCAAGCAGACAGCTCCCCAAACACTGAGCCCAGAACCTCACTGTCCCGACAAGTTGACAGCTCACCAAACACTGAGCCCAGAACCTCACTGTCCTGACAAGCAGACAGCTCCCCAAACACTGAGCCCAGAACCTCTTAGTCCCGACAAGCAGACAGCTCCCCAAACATTGAGCCCAGAACCCCACTGTCCCGACAAGTTGACAGCTCCCAAACATTGAGCCCAGAACCTGGCTGTCTCGACAAGCAGACAGCTCCCCAAGCACTTAGCCCATTACCTCACTGTCCCATCAAGCAGACAGCTCCCCAAACACTGAGCCCAGAACCTCACTGTCCCGACAAGTTGACAGCTCCCAAACATTGAGCCCAGAACCTGGCTGTCTCGACAAGCAGACAGCTCCCCAAACACTGAGCCCAGAACCTCACTGCCTCAACAAGCAGACAGCTCCCCAAACATTGAGAACAGAACCCCATTGTCCCGACAAACAGACAGCTCCCCAAGCACTGAGCCCATTACCTCACTCTCCCGACAAGCAGACAGCACCCAAAACACTGAGCTAAGAACCTCACTGTCCCAACAAGCAGACAGCTCCCCAAACACTGAGCCCAGAACCTCACTGTCCCGACAAGTTGACAGCTCCCCAAACACTGAGCCCAGAACCTCACTCTCCCGACAAACAGACAGCTCCCCAAACACTGAGCCCAGAACCTGGCTGTCTCGACAAGCAGACAGCTCCCCAAACACTGAGCCCAGAACGCCACTGTCCTGACAAGCAGACAGCTCCCCTAACACTGAGTCCAGAACCTCACTGTCTCGACAAGCAGACAGCTCCCCAAACATTGAGCCCAGAACCCCACTGTCCCGACAAACAGACAGCTCCCCAAACACTGAGCCCAGAACCTCACTGTCCCGACATGTTGACAGCTCACCAAACACTGAGCCCAGAACCTCACTGTCCCGACAAGCAGACAGCTCCCCAAACACTGAGCCCAGAACCTCTTAGTCCCGACAAGCAGACAGCTCCCCAAACATTGAGCCCAGTACCCCACTGTCCCGACAAACAGACAGCTCCCCAAACATTGAGCCCAGAACCCCACTGTCCCATCAAGCAGACAGCTCCCCAAACACTGAGCCCAGAACCCCACTGTCCCGACAAGCAGACTGCTCCCCTAACACTGAGTCCAGAACCTCACTGTCCCGACAAGCAGACAGCTCCCCAAACACTGAGCCCAGAACCTCACTGTCCCAACAAGCAGACAGCTCCCCAAACACTGAGCCCAGAACCTCTCTGTCCCGACAAGCAGACAGCTCCCCAAACACTGAGCCCAGAACCTCACTGTCCCGACAAGCAGACAGCTCCCCAAACACTGAGCCCAGAACCATACTGTCCCGACAAGAAGACAGCTCCCCAAACATTGATCCCAGAACCCCACTCTCCCGACAAGCAGACAGCTCCCCAAACACTGTGCCCAGAACCTCACTGACTCGACAAGCAGACAGCTCCCCAAACACTGAGCCCAGAACCTCACTGTCCCAACAAGCAGACAGCTCCCCTAACACTGAGTCCAGAACCTCACTGTCCCGACAAGCAGACAGCTCCCCAAACACTGAGCCCAGAACCATACTGTCCCGACAAGCAGACAGCTCCCCAAACATTGATCCCAGAACCCCACTGTCCTGACAAGCAGACAGCTCCCCAAACACTGAGCCCAGAACCCCACTGTCCTGACAAGCAGACAGCTCCCCAAATACTGAGCCCAGAACCCCACTGTCCTGACAAGCAGAAAGCTCCCCAAACACTGAGCCCAGAACCCCACTGTCCTGACAAGCAGACAGCTCCCCAAACACTGAGCCCAGAACCTCACTGTCCCGACAAGCAGACAGCTCCCCAAACACTGAGCCCAGAACCCCAATGTCCTGACAAGCAGACAGCTCCCCAAATACTGAGCCCAGAACCCCACTGTCCCGACAAGCAGACAGCTCCCCAAACACTGAGCCTAAAACCTCACTGTCCGACAAGCAGACAGCTCCCCAAACACTGAGCCCATAACCCCACTGTCCCGACAAGCAGACAGCTCCCCAAACACTGAGCCCAGAACCTCACTGTCCTGACAAGCAGACAGCTCCCCAAACACTGAGCCCAGAACCACACTGTCCCGACAAGCAGACAGCTACCCAAACACTGAGCCCAGAACCCCAATGTCCTGACAAGCAGACAGCTCCCCAAACACTGAGCCCAGAACCTCACTGTCCCGACAAGCAGACAGCTCCCCAAACACTGAGCCCAGAACCATACTGTCCCGACAAGCAGACAGCTCCCCAAACATTGATCCCAGATCCCCACTGTCCTGACAAGCAGACAGCTCCCCAAACACTGAGCCCAGAACCCCACTGTCCTGACAAGCAGAAAGCTCCCCAAACACTGAGCCCAGAACCCCACTGTCCTGACAAGCAGACAGCTCCCCAAACACTGAGCCCAGAACCTCACTGTCCCGACAAGCAGACAGCTCCCCAAACACTGAGCCCAGAACCATACTGTTCCGACAAGCAGACAGCTCCCCAAACATTGATCCCAGAACCCCACTGTCCTGACAAGCAGACAGCTCCCCAAACACTGAGCCCAGAACCCCACTGTCCTGACAAGCAGACAGCTCCCCAAACACTGAGCCCAGAACCCCAATGTCCTGACAAGCAGACATCTCCCCAAACACTGAGCCCAGAACCCCAATGTCCTGACAAGCAGACAGCTCCCCAAACACTGAGCCCAGAACCACACTGTCCCGACAAGCAGACAGCTCCCCAAACACTGAGCCCAGAACCCCAATGTCCTGACAAGCAGACAGCTCCCCAAACACTGAGCCCAGAACCCCAATGTCCTGACAAGCAGACAGCTCCCCAAACACTGAGCCCAGAACCTCACTGTCCCGACAAGCAGACAGCTCCCCAAACACTGAGCCCAGAACCCCAATGTCCTGACAAGCAGACAGCTCCCCAAACACTGAGCCCAGAACCCCACTGTCCCGACAAGCAGACATCTCCCCAAACACTGAGCCTAGAACCTCACTGTCCGACAAGCAGACAGGTCCCCAAACAATCTGAAATCTGACCTTACACTGGAAATGTTGGAGTTCATTGTTACTCAATGACATATATAATTATCATTAGTATTTATATCCCCCTTGTTATCATTGTTATCATCCTTTAGTATAGTAGTGGATTGAGGGATAAGACATATCTGCAGTGTGGTACATACATTAGTGCTTGTTTTATAGAGATCATATCACAGAGACCCCACAATCAGCTGTTTTCATAGTGTCTGAATAAATAATAAACAATATTACAATCATTTTGCGGAATTTCTAATAGTAATATTTCAACAGCAATGATTTAATTTGGATGGTCAGAAAAGATTATTGTTGTAAGAAATAAAACTTTGATTGTAACAATATATTGCTATAGTGTTTTACTAGTAAAGATGTATTGTAATGGAAACAGCACCATGGCTTCTATATCAGGGCAAGAAACGGCATTGTTGCCATTAAACTAAAAACATGAACAATTATTTATTGACATTTCCTGATTGCAAACAGGTGGAATTAAACGGTCTGCGTGTAACCCCCAACCCCCAACCCCCAACCCCCAACTCCCAACCCCCAACCCCCAACCCACAATCCTATAACCCCCAACCCCCGATCCTATAACCCCCAACCCCCAACTCCCGACCCCCAACTCCCAACCCCCAACCCCCAACCCCCAACTCCCAACCCCCAACCCCCAACCCACAATCCTATAACCCCCAACCCCCGATCCTATAACCCCAACCCCCAACTCCCAACCCCCAACCCCCAACCCCCAACCCCCAACCCCCAACCCCCGATCCTATAGAAGACTCTGTGCCCAGGACATACGTGAAAACGAGAGGTAACTCTCACTGTATTACTTCCTGGTAAAATATTTTATAAATAAATAAATATTGCAATGAGTGTAGGAATCGTTTGTGCAGCTTCTGTATTCTCAGTGGTGATACCCCCTGGGCGGGTGCCTGGATATTGGGGAGTGTGGAGAGACTGCAGGGCTGCAGGACACAGGTAGGAACAGATAGGACTGAGCAGTGATATCAATGGGAGGAAAGTCTGATTCAGGGCAGAATAATACATACAATGACCCCCATGCAAACTTGTGTTTCCAACCCCAGAAATGTTTGGTGTTTTCTTCTGGTGCATAGCGCCCCCTCCTGGCCTGATACAGGTATTTATCTCATGAATAATGTACAGTGAGTGTCTGAAACCAGCAGGAAAGTCTGATTTTATTGAGCAATGATTTAATTGAGAAGTGGCATGTAGCTTTTGCCTGTGGGGTGTAGCCACATTTTACTGTCTTTGTAAATATTAGAATAGAATCACTGAAGTTTTATGCAACGTTAATCTCTGGAAATAGTACCTGAATAAAAAGTTTAATTATAGCATTACGTCCAACTAAATGTGTTACAATGCAAAGGGACACAATATTAATGGCCACCATCAACACTTAGCATTGCTGAGTGAGAACACGCAATTATAAGGCAAGGACATTATAAAAACAAGCCAGCCATGGGGAGAGTTTTATAGCAGTGCCCTTGTGTACCTGTCGCACGGAGCATGCAATTCTAACACAAGCTTGTCCTTTTGTGTTGGTGTCACAACTGGAGGCAACATGAAAGGGTTAGATACTAATAACTGTGATTTATATAACACCTTTATATCACAGTACAGAGGCCTTCATGCAGCCACCACTAGGGTGGAACCCTATCTCGGGGGGAGTGTTTCTGGTTTGCGTGTGTAGCACGGTACCCCCTGGCTACTATTCTACCCAATGGGCTGGCAGTAAACCCTGGTATTAACAGGCTTGCCACTAGTTGGTATGGTTTTGTTTCCTTCACCTTTGGTACTGCACTTGAGTGACAGCAGGGGGTGGTACATTCTGTTGTAGCTGGGACAACGGGGTGCCCGCCTTCTGGCTGTACTTAAGGACAGGACCGCCCTAAATTTGGAGGCTGTTCCTTCCCTCTGAGGAAGGCAGGTCACACGAATGAGAGCCTGAGATTGGGGCCTACCCATGATCTTCCCTCCGGGGAGGAGTGAGTGTGAACCAATACCTCTGCCTCAGCTAGGGAGCTGGGTAAGAGCTAGGATGGCTGCGGGAGCCCTTGGCCTGTAGTGACAGTCCAGGGATCATCTCCAGTGAGAGCTGATCTAAGGAGACTGTATCCGGCAGACGACTGCTGCGTAGCTGTGTTACTTCAAAGTGTTTAGTAATAAACCGTTCCTGTTTGCAATATACCTCCGGCCTGGTGTGTGATCTAACTACAGGGAGAGGTACAAGTTCTACCGTGGGAGATCATCTCCATATTCCTGGAGCCTACGGCAGATGGAGGCGCTGCACTGCTAAGTATTATGTGGGGTATTTTCCCCAGACGTCACGTGCGCGACCGGACTAGTAGTAGCCCGGTCAGTTCTTTAACACTACATGGTGTACCTGTTTAGGGCTAGCTAAGAATGATGTGGGCTGAGACAGGATCCCACTAGCTAGTACTAGGAGTGTGTTCAGCTGAATCAGGGTTCTTATGTGGTGATCGCGGGAGTCAACACTCAGCGTGTGTATACACGGCATGTTCATCTGCCATCACACGCTGCCCTGGTAGCTACATGTTGCCAGACTCAACCTTAATGTAACAAGGTAACATTAGGGTGTTTTTATTCACCACGAGTATGTAACACCATGCTTATTATTTAGATCGGAGCTATTACAGCTGTGTTGCTGTTATATCTGTGAATACACTGTATCACTCTATTCACAGGAGACACACTGTGACAGGAGACATTGTATCATTGTATCACTGTGACAGGAGACAGGAGACATTGTATCACTCTATTCACAGGAGACACACTGTGTTAGCTCATGTTATCCTGGCGCTGCGTGTCTATACATTGGATCCGTTTCATTTGCTGTTACACCTCCTGATCTATAGTGGTTGATCCTAATATTTGGATTTGATTTGAACCATATATAGAGATATACTCACCCCAGCCATTTTTATCACTAAGTGGTATTGTGACCCTCAATATAGACATCGGAGTGTGATAAATCTGATTGATGGGGTGTCCTCAGGTACCCAGTGAGAATATACTCACCAGTGTTTTTCAACATGCGCTTCATTAGGTTTTAATTAGTGTTTTTCATGTTTTCTGATTAGTTATTAAAACTTTATTATTTTTTGGTTTTAGTGAGTGCATCATTAGGGATTTCTGTTTTTCCTTTTTCTGGAGACACAAAGGCTATTGCTGCCATGAGGCGGGTAGTCGAGATACCTAGAACGGGGTGTACCTGGAAGCTCCAGGAGCCACAAAAGAAGGGTCTGCGATACTGGCAGCCTAGAGGGGGGGGGGGGGGTAAGATTACTGCATAGGGAGTATCTTAGGAGGGGTGTCTGGATGTTTTCCGGTGCCTGAACCTCCGCTGTAAGAAGCCCGGAGTACTACTAGCCAGGAGCCAGATCATGGAACCACAGAGTACTTGCAATGGACTGAGATCGTGTACAGCGTATCGTGATGGAGCTTTGCTAGCCTGGGGTACAACCTACTCTTGGTAGACTGCTAATCTATGTGCTGTAAGGAACCACAAGGAACTAATTCCTGCCTGAATCGAGGTCACGGCGTGGTCTGTGAAAAGAACTGTATCTAAAACGGAGGCTCCCTTGCCCGGGAATCCACCACGTGAGTTGCATGATCTAAAATGGTGTCTCCAGCCAATCCTAGATGGCGCACGTGCGGCTTTCAAACAGGTTGCCCGTGATCTTTTTGCAAAGTTCTGCAAGGGTTTGGTTTGGAAGCCAGAACCCCACCCAAGCGATGTGACTGGCTCAGCCAATAGCCAGAATCACGCCCCGTCTACGTCACCGAGTGTCCCTCCTCTAATCTCCACCAGAGGGAGGGGACACGGTGACAGCCAATGCATAAAGACTTCAGAGAATAAGGGAGGTACCGGATGCAGCGGACCGCACCCTCAGTTCTTTGGAGCCTCGCGAGTGAAAGGATCGAGCTTCCCTTTACTCTTGTGTCCTTGTGTTCAGCGAGCACTGAGTATGTCCAGCGACATGGAATTTACTCATTTCCGACTACCAGAAGGACTCTTGGTGGTCACTGTGGAAGGGAAGAGGTACTTGCGATGCCTCTCTCCTAAGTGTGCCTTCCCAGGTGGCGATCTAGTCTGGGCAGCCCATTGTGCCCGCTGCGGAGCACTGTACCTGAGACCTACCCTGACGCGGCCTACGGAATTCGCAGAGAAAGATGCGACTGACCCCTCTACCTGTGCGGTCGATACTGCTGCTCTTCAATCTACCTCAACTATGGAGGCTTCGGAGGGTCCCTGCTGAGGCCCAAGGGGATTCGAGTTTCCCGATGACCCCAGAGCAAGCTGAGACGGTTCCAGACCCGGTACCCGCAGTGGAACTAGAGACAGTCGGTGAACCAGAACCAGCCCACGAGCACCTGGGTAAGGTGACTACCTGGGGTGATGAGACACCGTTGTTCTCAGAGGCGCATGAGTCGGGACCGGCACTGCTGATTGCCGCTGATGACTTGGAAATGATCCGGTGTCTTACCCCTGCGGAGGTGTCCCCGCCCTCTTCCTCCCGTTCCAGTTGTAGACAGTCTTCTGTGGTGTTTCGACCACTGTCGAATACGGCGACCGACGCTATGGAGGAACAGAACAGTTCTAATGGCTCAGAGAGGAGGAGTCCTGCAACAGTAACTGCAACCGTGAGACCTGAAAGCGGATGAGCCTACCCCTCGTGGAGGTGTCTGAAAGCTGATCCAGGGATTCTCCGGTACAGATGGATGTATCTTCCGGTGCTGACGTCCATGCAGCGGAAGCTGACAAAGGCAAAGGTAGCACCCCTACGCAACTGCCGGATGTCGACACCCTTCGGGTGCGGGTCCTGGACTTGCAACCGAATACAGCGATATCTTCTGGCGATGAAGCCACTGCTATGGTGATCGCTGGGGCGGATGAGAAGCCTTTGATCCCCGCTCCAATGATTACCGCTATAGCTCCGGTGAAAGGAACTGTTGCACTTATCCGATCCATGAATTAACTTTTGGCCCATAAACAAGCGGCCTCTGCCGTGGCCGATCCGGCCTTGGTCCCTGAGACAGATAGTCCTTCGGTGTGTCCGGGTGTTCTGACATGCTTTTCTGGCCCAGTATCAGAAATATGTAATGGCCCATAGACATATGACCAAAGCGCCCTTGGACAAAGAGATATGTGGGTGCCAGTATGTTACCAGGAATATCATTCTGCTCTCACTCTAGAGAGAGTGGATCATGGCATGAGACGACCCCCCTATGAGAAGGTTCTCCATGTTGGAGGAACCTATGTTAATATTACAGCCATTTTGTGTGTGTTTATGCAAATACCTGACGTGCTGTTTTTCACAGAGAACTGTATTTATTGAGATGTATATCCTGCATAATAATGTGATGATCGTGTGAAATATTATCTTGTTTTTGTTCAGGTTTCATTGATAATGGTACCCGAAAATTTAGGACCCAAGCGGAGTCGTTGGGAATCCACAAGAGGGAGAGTGTAGCGGGGTATTCCCTGGCCACTATTCTACCCAATGGGCTGGCAGTAAACCATGGTATTAACAGGCTTGCCACTAGTTGGTATGGGGTTTTTACCTTCACCATTGGTACTGCACTTGAGTGACAGTGGGGGGAGGCACATCCTGTTGTAGCTGGGACAACAGGGTACCCGCCTTCTGGCTGTACTTATGGGCAGGACCGCCCTAAAGTTAGTAGTTGTTCCTTCCCTCTGAGGAAGGCAGGTCACACGTCTAGGAGCCTGAGATTGGGGCCTACCCATGTGCTCTTCCCTGAGGGGAGGAGTGAGTGTGAACCAATACCTCTGCCTCTGCTAGGGAGGTGGGGAAGAGCTAGGATGGCTGCGGGTGCCCTTGGCCTGTAGTGGCGGTCCAGGGACCATCTCCAGTGAGAGCTGATCTAAAGAGACTGTATCCGGCAGAAGATGATTCAGCCCTCTTGCTACCAGCAGGTATGCACCACCTACACCCAGTAATGGCCCCTATCTGCGATTGGGGGGAGAGGGGCGGGGGAACACTGTTACACGTGTTTAAAAAAGCACTTTGTACAGAGGTACAGTATTTGTGTCCTTGATAACAGGGGCTCATGTTTTAAAATCTATCAGCTACAAAACTGGAGCAAAAAATATCCCCAATTGTTATCAAATGAAAAAAAAACGTTCCGGATAATTCCCTGTAGCAGCTTAGTCTGCGTGTCCCAGGGACCTTCCCCTTCTGTGCAAGATCTTGGGATGTAGGGTCAGCGGGAGTAGCTAATAACTTTATTATTAGTTAGGAGGAAGTAGGCGTTATAATGTTGTGTAATAAACAGTATCCGGAAACCTCCTGGCTAATAATCTGAGTGTAATGTAGGAAGATTAGACACTTTGGGACCTATTTATTTATTTTATAAAATGTTTTACCAGGAAGTAATACATTGTGAGTTACCTCTCGATTTCAAGTATGTCCTGGGCATAGTTAATATGACAAATAATACATGGTTACAAATACAGTTACATAAATGAACAGGGTATACATTATATACAATACATTGCATGCACAGTTAGAGAAGAGTTATATTATAGGCGTATGAAACAGTTACAGACCAGATTAAAGTATGAGACAGCCTTAGATTTGAAAGAACTTAGACTGGTGGTGGATATGAGAGTCTCTGGTAGGTTGTTCCAGTTTTGGGGTGCACGGTAAGAGAAGGAGGAGCGGCCGGATACTTTGTTGAACCTTGGGACCATGAACAGTCTTTTGGAGTCAGATCTCAGGTGATAGGTGCTGCATGTGGTAGGGGCGAGGAGCTTGTTCAGGTAGCTGGGTAGCTTGCCCAGAAAGTATTTGAGGGTGAGACAGGAAAGGTGAACTTTGCGCCTAGACTCGAGTGATGGCTAATCTAGTTCTTTGAGTATTTCGCAGTGATGTGTGCTGTAGTTGCATTGCAGTCATAAAAAAAACGCCAGCAAATTTAAATCGCCATTTTTGGCAGCGTTGCTATCACGGTGCAGAAAGCCCCAAATACAAGTGATAGCAACAGTTCAACAAATGGCGAGTAGCCGGCGCCGAGATGATCTGCCCTCCGAAAAGGAACACATGGAGAAAGACGCAGCCAGTAATAATCCTGTTACCCAAATGTAAGTATGTGACGGAGACAAATGGAGGTAGCGGAAATAACAGATATTGCTGCCACCTGGGTGGGAAATAGTTAAATCTGCTATAAAGGGACAGAGGAAAATCCCCACAGATTCTGGCAAATGATGTAATCTCCATTTCTGGCATAAACAAATGTGGGAGTTTGTCAGGAGATGAACCCACAACCTAACTCAGAACAGCTTGGGGGACAATGCTTATGTCCGACAGCAAGACACCAGGAAAAAATCAAATACATCGTCACTGTAACCAACACGTACACTGTTTTCTTGGACTTTCTTTATTAAAAATATGTAAATGTCGCTGGTAACTCGGGTGTGGGGGCGATCGGAGGCATCTGATATGGGACTGATCGGATGGATGGACTCACCTGCTGCTCTGCTTGTGTGCCGCATGGAGACAGCTTGTGGGATGCATGGTGACAGCTTGTGGGGTGCATGGTGACAGCTTGTGGGGTGCATGGTGACAGCTTGTGGGGTGCATGGTGACAGCTTGTGGGGTGCATGGTGACAGCTTGTGGGGTGCATGGTGACAGCTTGTGGGGTGCATGGTGACAGCTTGTGGGGTGCATGGTGACAGCTTGTGGGGTGCATGGAGACAGCTTGTGGGATGCATGGTGACAGCTTGTGGGCCGCATGGTGACAGCTTGTGGGGTGCATGGTGACAGCTTGTGGGGTGCATGGTGACAGCTTGTGGGGTGCATGGTGACAGCTTGTGGGGTGCATGGTGACAGCTTGTGGGGTGCATGGTGACAGCTTGTAGGGCGCATGGTGACAGCTTGTGGGGCGCATGGTGACAGCTTGTAGGGAGCATGGGGACAGCTTGTGGGGTGCATGGTGACAGCTTGTGGGGCGCATGGTGACAGCTTGTGGGGTGCATGGTGACAGCTTGTGGGGCACCTGGTGACAGCTTGTGGGTTGCATGGTGACAGCATGTGGGGTGCATGGTGACAGCTTGTGGGGCGCATGGTGACAGCTTGTGGGGTGCATGGTGACAGCTTGTGGGGCACATGGTGACAGCTTGTGGGGTGCATGGTGACAGCATGTGGGGTGCATGGTGACAGCTAGTGGGCCGCATTGTGACCGCTTGTGGGCCGCATGGTGACAGCTAGTGGAGCGCATGGTGACAGCTTGTGGGGCGCATGGTGACAGCTTGTGGGGCGCATGGTGAAAGCTTGTGGGGCGCATGGTGACAGCTTGTGGGCCGCATGGTCACAGCTTGTGGGCCGCATGGTCACAGCTTGTGGGGCGCATGGTGACAGCTAGTGGAGCGCATGGTGACAGCTTGTGGGGCGCATGGTGACAGCTTGTGGGGCGCATGGTGACAGCTTGTGTGCCGCATGGTGACAGCTTGTGTGCTGCATAGTGACAGCTTGTGGGGAGCATTGTCACAGCTTGTGGGGCGCATGGTGGCAGCTTGTGGGGTGCATGGTGACAGCTTGTGGGGTGCATGGTGACAGCTTGTGGGGCACATGGTGACAGCTTGTGGGGCACATGGTGACAGCTTGTGGGGCGCATGGTGGCAGCTTGTGGGGCGCATGGTGACAGCTTGTGGGCCGCATGGTGACAGTTTGTGGGGCGCATAGTGACAGCTTGTGGGGCGCATGGTGGCAGCTTGTGGGCCGCATGGTGACAGCTTGTGGGGCGCATGGTGACAGCTTGTGGCGCGCATGGTGATAGCTTGTGGGCCGCATGGTGACAGCTTGTGGGGCGCATGGTGACAGCTTGTGGCGCGCATGGTGATAGCTTGTGGGCCGCATGGTGACAGCTTGTGAGCGCATGGTCACAGCTTTTGGGGCGCAAAGTGACAGCTTGTGGGGCACATGGTCACTTCTTGTGGGGCGCATGGTGACAGCTTGTGGGGCGCATGGTGACAGTTTGTGGGGCGCATGGTGACAGCTTGTGCACCGCATGGTGGCAGCGTGTGGGACGCATGGTGACAGCTTGTGAGGCGCATGGTGACAGCTTGTGGGGCGCATGGTCACAGCTTGTGGGGCGCATGGTGACAGCTTGTGGGTCACATGGTGACAGCTTGTGGGTCGCATGGTGACAGCTTGTGGACGCATGGTGACAGCTTGTGGGCCGCATGGTGACAGCTTGTGGGCCGCATGGTGACAACTTGTGGGCCGCATGGTGACAGCTTGTGGGCCGCATGGTGACAGCTTGTGGGCCGCATGGTGACAGCTTGTGGGGCGCATGGTGACAGCTTGTGGGGCGCATGGTGACAGCTTGTGGGGCGCATGGTGACAGCTTGTGGGGCGCATGGTGACAGATACAGATGAAGAAGAAAATACAGATGAAGAGTCAAGAAGACCCAAGAAAGGGACGAAATTGGATTACAAATTACAGAAGAATAAAAAGAAAGAAGACAAAGACTTTGGACTTTTTTTCCCCTGGTTCCTGTTCGTGGTTTGGTTCGAGAGCATACGGTGTCCCCGGGATTCGGAGGGTGAAGACATCTAAAGGTAAGGAAAAATATAGAATGTGTGTTATTTTTCTTTTCCAGGTTTTTTATGTTTATTTTTATTGTGATTGATTTTTTTGGGGATACCCATTCATTGCCACTGTATTTATTTATGTCTCTATGGATATACATACAGGGGACAATGAATGGTTGTTTGTGCAAATGCTTGTTTTGATGTATTTTAAATGTATTTTGCTTGTTTGTTTATAAATGTTTGGGCAATTTAATTTTTATTTTTATTTAGTAAGATTTAGTGGGGTTTTCAATAGTTTATTTCGGCTGGGTGCTTGCTTTTTAGTAGAGACTTATTTTTGGTAGTTAGATTTTGTCGGATGATGGTTACTTTGAGCTTTCATTTATTTCATAATGGTTTTGTTTTGGTGTTTTAATTGAGAATTGTGGAATTTGTTTTGGATTGGATTAATTGAATGGTGGTAATTTAGTTCTGTTTACTTCTCGATTTGTTTTTATTTTCTGATTGTTTGGATGGCATTGGATCTTGTTTGTGATTGTTTCTTTTATTTTGACCATTGACTGGTATAGTGTTAAATGATGCACAGATTATATGGGCATCATGTACCCACTGTGACATTCAATTGTTTTATTGGCGTTTGTTATCTATTTAATTGGCTATGTGATGTGTTTTATTTTGCTATGGGCTGTGTTTGATTTTGCTGTTTAATGTTTTTTATTTGGCTATGTAATGTTTTTTATTTGGGCCTGCTTTTTTAATCCTTCCCCATTTCTTGGTATATTGTTCAATCATGCCCATATTATGGACATGATGTACCCACTGTACCAATGAATGGGTAAAGGGTGGGGGTAGTTGCTTGGGTGGGTAGTGGCAGAGGGTGGGTTAACCCCTTAATTACTTTCGCGGTTCGCTAAGGTGATTAAGGGGCTAGGGGCCATTAGATTGTATTTATTATGTATTCTTGCTGACATAGGAGGACAGGGACCTGCAGGAAGCTGATGAGGACGCCCTTCATATTGCCAGGTGTAAGTAGAACGTTTTTTATTGACTTTATGTCTCTATGGATATACATTCATGGCAAATGTTGTGTTTAATAATGGGCAAATAATCTATTATCCATATCTGGATAATACTTATTTTGCCCATTACTGTACTGTATGTATTGGGGGGGGGGGGGGTGTATTGATTAAATGTAGGACATGTTTTATTTTTTTACATACAGGATTGGTACCGCAGGGCAGCAGGGACCCACGGGGACAACCTGAGGACCCCTGGATGCCCATGGGTACCACCTGAGGACCCACAGGGGACGCCTTGGAAGAACCGGGGGCGCCACAACTGTGGGGGACCCGCAGGGACCACCCGAGGGCCCCCAGATCTCTGTGGTAACCACTCAAGGGCCCTAAGACACCCGTGGTATCCACTCAAGGGCCCCCAGACACCCATTAGGATGACACAGTGACCCCCAGACACCCGCGGGAACCACCCATGGACCACATTGGGGACCACGGACACCTGCGGGTACCACCCGGAGGCCCCCAGATACCTGTGGGTATCCCCCAGGGTGCAGTATGGGGCCTGCAGACACCCATCGGGACCACCGGGGACCCCGCCGGCCTGTGGTATTATTCGTGTGTGTAAATAAAATCTTGGTTTTATAGGGGGGGGGGGACACAGGGGGTGGGTTGTGTATTGGTGCTTACTAAATATTTTTACATTTAAGTTTTATTACTAGTGTAAATGAGCAGGGGGTCTCCGGAGCAGAACCACATTGGTTTCAGGTCCGGGGACCCCCTACTTCCTGAGGTACAGGCCCCGTTATGGGGTGCCGGTATTTCCTATGCATGGAAATGTCTCGCGTCACGTGATCGGGAAGTAGGGGGGCCTCAGACCTGAAACCAACGCGGTTCAGCTTCGAAGTCCCCCTGCTACAATACACAAGTAATACAGAGTGGCGGATCTCTCTCTGCAGCAGATACAATTCGCCGGGTGAGCCCTTATCGGAGGGCAGATCATCTCGGCGCCGGCAACTCGCCATGTTTGGAAATGTTGCTCTCACCGGTATTCGGGCCTTTCTACATACCGTGAGAGCAACACGGCAAAGAAATGGCGAGTTCAAACCCTGCCGATAATTTCTATCGGACTTTACTGCACGAGGCCCTAAGTGAGGTCACACAGCAGCGAGATATGGTGGATTATATGTATATTAAGAGATGAATCACTTAATTCAAATGCCACAAAGGTAGAAAGTCTCAGTGTGATCGACCTCATACCGAAGTAAAATGACAATATTACTCAGAATTGACATGCCCTGATAGACCAGTATTTGATAGTATATAACGCTAAGTTACTATATGTATGCATCAGATTATCAAACAGGTCGATAATACACGGAATATTTTAGTATCACTGTTAAGCCATTTTCAAATATATAATGATTAATCATATATAGTACTGGACCTAGTCACTGATTTGGGTCAAAAAAGTATAATTAAATATTAGAATATAATATTTAAACAGTCATACTGTGCAGGTAACCAAGGTAAGGATATAAATTAATCAAAAGCCATCAAAACGTATTAGTGAGATGACTGATAAAAACCAAACTTGGACAAAAATCGAAATAAAAATTCTTCAACCGATAAAAGAAGTGAAGGTAAAGCCCTCATTGAGGCCATTAGGACTTCGCGTCCTCAATTTGTGAATCCACTCCGCCTCAATGCGTACTAGCATTTTGTCAGTGTTACCACCTCTACTGGGGCTTTGCAGATGATAGACGCCCGCAAAAGAAAGACAATTCAAATCGCCATTGTGGTTCTGTAGAACATGTCTGGCCACCAGTGTATCACTTGAGTGTTTGATGGAGTTTACATGTTCAAAATTCGTCTACGTAGCTGTCGAGTAGTTTTACCCAAATAACGTTTACCACACATATATGTGATGAGATAAATAACGTTTGTGATGCGACAGTTGATGAATGAATCCACTGTAAACTCTAGTGTACCATCATTGGTTTTGAACATTTTAGTTGGGAAGACACATTTACATGCCTTGCAACCCTGGCATCTGTACATCCCTTTAATGGGTGAACTAAGCCAGTTAGTTTTTTGTGGCTGCTGATAATGACTGTGAATAAGTCGAACACGGAGATTTCTAGAACGTATTCTCGTGATCAAGGGTGTGGGTCCCAGAACCTCCTTGAGTTCAGGGTCTGCAAGCAATAAGTGCCAATGCCGAGAAAAGATACTTTTGATGGACCACCATCGTTTATTGTACGTACCTATACACCTAATTTTCTTTTCCCTTTGCTTCCTGGTGTTAGGGCACAGTAGATCTTCTCTATAATTATACAAGGTGCGATGATAAGATCGTTTAAGGTTATTGATGTTATAACCACGAGCCAAAAAATAATCTCGTAATTCCTTAGATTATATCCGGAATTCTTTGACCCTAGAACAATTTCTATGCAGACGGATATATTGTCCTGTCGGTATACCTGCTACCAATGAAGGAGGATGTTGGCTCTGAGCCAACAGCAAGCTATTGGTTGCGTGTTGTCTTGTGATAAACTTTGGTTTGTATGTCTTTATCATCATTAACGTATATATACAAGTCTAGGAAGGTGATAGATTCCTTACTCGTTGCTGTTGTAAGCCTTAAATTGAGAGAGTTGTCATTAAGATAGACCACAAAGCTAGAGAGATGCGTATGAGGACCATTCCATAGTATAAGGATGTCATCTATGTATCTGATCCACAAATAAATGTGTTCAGTATACATAGAAAATACATAAATGTATTCCCACCAGCCAGGGTACAGGTTGGCATACAGTATGTTAGCGCACAGGCAGTGTCCATGGCCGTACCTTGGATCTGGTGGTAATAGCTGCCATCAAACACAAAGTAATTATGCGTTAAAACACCTTCGGCAGACTATAAAATGTCGCTACTGTTGGTGATTTTGGGAGCATGAATTCGTACTCCTGTCTGCTAATCAGTTCATCATCCAGTCCCCTAAGTAAGATGGCAGCTAATTCTTGCATATACTTACTTGTAAAACTGTTCTCAAGTATGGTATAACAATCTTTGTCACTGAGTAATCGCTTCTTCTCCAAAACATACGCGTCAGTATCCATAATAACGATATCACCGCCTTTATCAGACGGTTTCATGGTAACGATGGTATTCTTCATGGACTCTTTTAGGCCCTGATTCTGGGAGTAAGACTTTTAACGGACTTATACTGAGACGGAAGAGCATCAAGTTCTCTAGTTACACAGGAGATAAAGAGATCAACAGCGGGACAGATACTCGGGGATGCAGTAAAGTGACTCTTTGCTTAAGGTCAGTAATAGGACCGGTAAAGTGTGCATCTGTTTCCTCATTTTGTTCATATAGTGCGGCGAGATCCTCCAACGTTTCTCTATCCGGAGTCTTCGTTATTAGCACGTTTGGTACGAAATTTGTTCAATAACCGACGTCACCCAAACAGGCTCCTAACCCATTCAAACAAATTATCATTTCATGTTGGGGAAACTGAAATACCCTTCGCTCCCTGATACCTCGATACCTGTGTTACTGCCGCACTGTCACAGCACCCTCCCCCAATGTGATACTCACTCCCTGATACCTGTGTTACTGCGGCACTGTCACAGCACCCTCCCCCAATGTGATACTCACTCCCTGATACCTGTGTTACTGCGGCACAGTCACAGCACCCGCCCCAATGTGATACTCACTCCCTGATACCTGTGTTACTGCGGCACTGTCACAGCACCCTCCCCCAATGTGATACTCACTCCCTGATACCTGTGTTACTGCGGCACTGTCACAGCACCCCGCCCCAATGTGATACTCACTCCCTGATACCTGTGTTACTGCGGCACTGTCACAGCACCCTCCCCCAATGTGATACTCACTCCCTGATACCTGTGTTACTGCGGCACTGTCAGAGCACCCTCCCCCAATGTGATACTCACTCCCTGATACCTGTGTTACTGCGGCACTGTCACAGCACCCGCCCCAATGTGATACTCACTCCCTGATACCTGTGTTACTGCGGCACTGTCACAGCACCCGGCCCCAATGTGATACTCACTCCCTGATACCTGTGTTACTGCGGCACTGTCACAGCACCCGGCCCCAATGTGATACTCACTCCCTGAAACCTGTGTTACTGCGGCACTGTCAGAGCACCCTCCCCCAATGTGATACTCACTCCCTGATACCTCGATACCTGTGTTACTGCGGCACTGTCACAGCACCCGCCCCAATGTGATACTCACTCCCTGATACCTGTGTTACTGCGGCACTGTCAGAGCACCCCGCCCCAATGTGATACTCACTCCCTGATACCCTGATACCTGTGTTACTGCGGCACTGTCACAGCACCCGCCCCAATGTGATACTCACTCCCTGATACCTCTGTTACTGCGGCACTGTCACAGCACCCGCCCCAATGTGATACTCACTCCCTGATACCTGTGTTACTGCGGCACTGTCACAGCACCCGCCCCAATGTGATACTCACTCCCTGATACCTGTGTTACTGCGGCACTGTCACAGCACCCCGCCCCAATGTGATACTCACTCCCTGATACCTGTGTTACTGCGGCACTGTCACAGCACCCCGCCCCAATGTGATACTCACTCCCTGATACCTGTGTTACTGCGGCACTGTCACAGCACCCTCCCCCAATGTGATACTCACTCCCTGATACCTGTGTTACTGCGGCACTGTCACAGCACCCCGCCCCAATGTGATACTCACTCCCTGATACCTGTGTTACTGCGGCACTGTCACAGCACCCCGCCCCAATGTGATACTCACTCCCTGATACCTGTGTTACAGCGGCACTGTCACAGCACCCCGCCCCAATGTGATACTCACTCCCTGATACCTGTGTTACTGCGGCACTGTCACAGCACCCCGCACCAATGTGATACTCACTCCCTGATACCTGTGTTACTGCGGCACTGTCACAGCACCCCGCCCCAATGTGATACTCACTCCCTGATACCTGTGTTACTGCGGCACTGTCACAGCACCCCGCCCCAATGTGATACTCACTCCCTGATACCTGTGTTACTGCGGCACTGTCACAGCACCCCGCCCCAATGTGATACTCACTCCCTGATACCTGTGTTACAGCGGCACTGTCACAGCACCCCGCCCCAATGTGATACTCACTCCCTGATACCTGTGTTACTGCGGCACTGTCACAGCGCCCTCCCCCAATGTGATACTCACTCCCTGATACCTGTGTTACTGCGGCACTGTCACAGCACCCCGCCCCAATGTGATACTCACTCCCTGATACCTGCGTTACTGCGGCACTGTCACAGCACCCTCCCCCAATGTGATACTCACTCCCTGATACCTGTGTTACTGCGGCACTGTCACAGCACCCCGCCCCAATGTGATACTCACTCCCTGATACCTGTGTTACTGCGGCACTGTCACAGCACCCTCCCCCAATGTGATACTCACTCCCTGATACCTGTGTTACTGCGGCACTGTCACAGCACCCTCCCCCAATGTGATACTCACTCCCTGATACCTGTGTTACTGCGGCACTGTCACAGCACCCTCCCCCAATGTGATACTCACTCCCTGATACCTGTGTTACTGCGGCACTGTTACAGCACCCCGCCCCAATGTGATACTCACTCCCTGATACCTGTGTTACTGCGGCACTGTCACAGCGCCCTCCCCCAATGTGATACTCACTCCCTGATACCTGTGTTACTGCGGCACTGTCACAGCACCCCGCCCCAAGGTGATACTCACTCCCTGATACCTGCGTTACTGCGGCACTGTCACAGCACCCTCCCCCAATGTGATACTCACTCCCTGATACCTGTGTTACTGCGGCACTGTCACAGCACCCCGCCCCAATGTGATACTCACTCCCTGATACCTGTGTTACTGCGGCACTGTCACAGCACCCTCCCCCAATGTGATACTCACTCCCTGATACCTGTGTTACTGCGGCACTGTCACAGCACCCTCCCCCAATGTGATACTCACTCCCTGATACCTGTGTTACTGCGGCACTGTCACAGCACCCCGCCCCAATGTGATACTCACTCCCTGATACCTGTGTTACTGCGGCACTGTCACAGCACCCCGCCCCAATGTGATACTCACTCCCTGATACCTGTGTTACTGCGGCACTGTCACAGCACCCTCCCCCAATGTGATACTCACTCCCTGATACCTGTGTTACTGCGGCACTGTCACAGTACCCTCCCCCAATGTGATACTCACTCCCTGATACCTGTGTTACTGCGGCACTGTCACAGCACCCGGCCCCAATGTGATACTCACTCCCTGATACCTGTGTTACTGCGGCACTGTCACAGCACCCTCCCCCAATGTGATACTCACTCCCTGATACCTGTGTTACTGCGGCACTGTCACAGCACCCCGCCCCAATGTGATACTCACTCCCTGATACCTGCGTTACTGCGGCACTGTCACAGCACCCTCCCCCAATGTGATACTCACTCCCTGATACCTGTGTTACTGCGGCACTGTCACAGCACCCGCCCCCAATGTGATACTCACTCCCTGATACCTGTGTTACTGCGGCACTGTCACAGCACCCCGCCCCAATGTGATACTCACTCCCTGATACCTGTGTTACTGCGGCACTGTCACAGCACCCCGCCCCAATGTGATACTCACTCCCTGATACCTGTGTTACTGCGGCACTGTCACAGCACCCTCACCCAATGTGATACTCACTCCCTGATACCTGTGTTACTGCGGCACTGTCACAGCACCCGCCCCAATGTGATACTCACTCCCTGATACCTGTGTTACTGCGGCACTGTCACAGCACCCCGCCCCAATGTGATACTCACTCCCTGATACCTGTGTTACTGCGGCACTGTCACAGCACCCCGCCCCAATGTGATACTCACTCCCTGATACCTGTGTTACTGCGGCACTGTCACAGCACCCTCCCCCAATGTGATACTCACTCCCTGATACCTGTGTTACTGCGGCACTGTCACAGCACCCCGCCCCAATGTGATACTCACTCCCTGATACCTGTGTTACTGCGGCACTGTCACAGCACCCTCCCCCAATGTGATACTCACTCCCTGATACCTGTGTTACTGCGGCACTGTCACAGCACCCCGCCCCAATGTGATACTCACTCCCTGATACCTGTGTTACTGCGGCACTGTCACAGCACCCGTCCCAATGTGATACTCACTCCCTGATACCTGTGTTACTGCGGCACTGTCACAGCACCCGCCCCAATGTGATACTCACTCCCTGATACCTGTGTTACTGCGGCACTGTCACAGCACCCCGCCCCAATGTGATACTCACTCCCTGATACCTGTGTTACTGCGGCACTGTCACAGCACCCTCCCCCAATGTGATACTCACTCCCTGATACCTGTGTTACTGCGGCACTGTCACAGCACCCGCCCCAATGTGATACTCACTCCCTGATACCTGTGTTACTGCGGCACTGTCACAGCACCCCGCCCCAATGTGATACTCACTCCCTGATACCTGTGTTACTGCGGCACTGTCACAGCACCCGCCCCAATGTGATACTCACTCCCTGATACCTGTGTTACTGCGGCACTGTCACAGCACCCCGCCCCAATGTGATACTCACTCCCTGATACCTGTGTTACTGCGGCACTGTCACAGCACCCGTCCCAATGTGATACTCACTCCCTGATACCTGTGTTACTGCGGCACTGTCACAGCACCCGCCCCAATGTGATACTCACTCCCTGATACCTGTGTTACTGCGGCACTGTCACAGCACCCCGCCCCAATGTGATACTCACTCCCTGATACCTGTGTTACTGCGGCACTGTCACAGCACCCTCCCCCAATGTGATACTCACTCCCTGATACCTGTGTTACTGCGGCACTGTCACAGCACCCGCCCCAATGTGATACTCACTCCCTGATACCTGTGTTACTGCGGCACTGTCACAGCACCCGCCCCAATGTGATACTCACTCCCTGATACCTGTGTTACTGCGGCACTGTCACAGCACCCTCCCCCAATGTGATACTCACTCCCTGATACCTGTGTTACTGCGGCACTGTCACAGCACCCTCCCCCAATGTGATACTCACTCCCTGATACCCTGATACCTGTGTTACTGCGGCACTGTCACAGCACCCCGCCCCAATGTGATACTCACTCCCTGATACCTGTGTTATTGCGGCACTGTCAGAGCACCCCGCCCCAATGTGATACTCACTCCCTGATACCTGTGTTACTGCGGCACTGTCACAGCACCCGCCCCAATGTGATACTCACTCCCTGATACCTGTGTTACTGCGGCACTGTCACAGCACCCGCCCCAATGTGATACTCACTCCCTGATACCTGTGTTATTGCGGCACTGTCACAGCACCCCGCCCCAATGTGATACTCACTCCCTGATACCTGTGTTACTGCGGCACTGTCACAGCACCCCGCCCCAATGTGATACTCACTCCCTGATACCTGTGTTACTGCGGCACTGTCACAGCACCCCGCCCCAATGTGATACTCACTCCCTGATACCTGTGTTACTGCGGCACTGTCACAGCACCCCGCCCCAATGTGATACTCACTCCCTAATACCTGTGTTACTGCGGCACTGTAACAGCACCCCGCCCCAATGTGATACTCACTCCCTGATACCTGTGTTACTGCGGCACTGTCACAGCACCCTCCCCCAATGTGATACTCACTCCCTGATACCTGTGTTACTGCGGCACTGTCACAGCACCCCGCCCCAATGTGATACTCACTCCCTGATACCTGTGTTACTGCGGCACTGTCACAGCACCCCGCCCCAATGTGATACTCACTCCCTGATACCTGTGTTACTGCGGCACTGACAGAGCACCCCGCCCCAATGTGATACTCACTCCCTGATACCTGTGTTACTGCGGCACTGTCACAGCACCCTCCCCCAATGTGATACTCACTCCCTGATACCTGTGTTACTGCGGCACTGTCACAGCACCCTCCCCCAATGTGATACTCACTCCCTGATACCTGTGTTACTGCGGCACTGTCACAGCACCCCGCCCCAATGTGATACTCACTCCCTGATACCTGTGTTACTGCGGCACTGTCACAGCACCCCGCCCCAATGTGATACTCACTCCCTGATACCTGTGTTACTGCGGCACTGTCACTGCACCCCGTCCCAATGTGATACTCACTCCCTGATACCTGTGTTACTGCGGCACTGTCACAGCACCCCGCCCCAATGTGATACTCACTCCCTGATACCTGTGTTACTGCGGCACTGTCACAGCACCCGCCCCAATGTGATACTCACTCCCTGATACCTGTGTTACTGCGGCACTGTCACAGCACCCTCCCCCAATGTGATACTCACTCCCTGATACCTGTGTTACTGCGGCACTGTCACAGCACCCGGCCCCAATGTGATACTCACTCCCTGATACCTGTGTTACTGCGGCACTGTCACAGCACCCGCCCCAATGTGATACTCACTCCCTGATACCTGTGTTACTGCGGCACTGTCACAGCACCCTCCCCCAATGTGATACTCACTCCCTGATACCAGTGTTACTGCGGCACTGTCACAGCACCCCGTCCCAATGTGATACTCACTCCCTGATACCTGTGTTACTGCGGCACTGTCACAGCACCCCGCCCCAATGTGATACTCACTCCCTGATACCTGTGTTACTGCGGCACTGTCACAGCACCCGCCCCAATGTGATACTCACTCCCTGATACCTGTGTTACTGCGGCACTGTCACAGCACCCTCCCCCAATGTGATACTCACTCCCTGATACCTGTGTTACTGCGGCACTGTCACAGCACCCTCCCCAATGTGATACTCACTCCCTGATACCTGTGTTACTGCGGCACTGTCACTGCACCCCGTCCCAATGTGATACTCACTCCCTGATACCTGTGTTACTGCGGCACTGTCACTGCACCCCGTCCCAATGTGATACTCACTCCCTGATACCTGTGTTACTGCGGCACTGTCACAGCACCCCGCCCCAATGTGATACTCACTCCCTGATACCTGTGTTACTGCGGCACTGTCACAGCACCCTCCCCCAATGTGATACTCACTCCCTGATACCAGTGTTACTGCGGCACTGTCACAGCACCCCGTCCCAATGTGATACTCACTCCCTGATACCTGTGTTACTGCGGCACTGTCACAGCACCCCGCCCCAATGTGATACTCACTCCCTGATACCTGTGTTACTGCGGCACTGTCACAGCACCCACCCCCAATGTGATACTCACTCCCTGATACCTGTGTTACTGCGGCACTGTCACAGCACCCCGCCCCAATGTGATACTCACTCCCTGATACCTGTGTTACTGCGGCACTGTCACAGCACCCCGCCCCAATGTGATACTCACTCCCTGATACCTGTGTTACTGCGGCACTGTCACAGCACCCACCCCCAATGTGATACTCACTCCCTGATACCTGTGTTACTGCGGCACTGTCACAGCACCCCGCCCCAATGTGATACTCACTCCCTGATACCTGTGTTACTGCGGCACTGTCACTGCACCCCGTCCCAATGTGATACTCACTCCCTGATACCTGTGTTACTGCGGCACTGTCACAGCACCCCGCCCCAATGTGATACTCACTCCCTGATACCTGTGTTACTGCGGCACTGTCACAGCACCCGCCCCAATGTGATACTCACTCCCTGATACCTGTGTTACTGCGGCACTGTCACAGCACCCTCCCCCAATGTGATACTCACTCCCTGATACCTGTGTTACTGCGGCACTGTCACAGCACCCGGCCCCAATGTGATACTCACTCCCTGATACCTGTGTTACTGCGGCACTGTCACAGCACCCGCCCCAATGTGATACTCACTCCCTGATACCTGTGTTACTGCGGCACTGTCACAGCACCCTCCCCCAATGTGATACTCACTCCCTGATACCAGTGTTACTGCGGCACTGTCACAGCACCCCGTCCCAATGTGATACTCACTCCCTGATACCTGTGTTACTGCGGCACTGTCACAGCACCCCGCCCCAATGTGATACTCACTCCCTGATACCTGTGTTACTGCGGCACTGTCACAGCACCCGCCCCAATGTGATACTCACTCCCTGATACCTGTGTTACTGCGGCACTGTCACAGCACCCTCCCCCAATGTGATACTCACTCCCTGATACCTGTGTTACTGCGGCACTGTCACAGCACCCGGCCCCAATGTGATACTCACTCCCTGATACCTGTGTTACTGCGGCACTGTCACAGCACCCGCCCCAATGTGATACTCACTCCCTGATACCTGTGTTACTGCGGCACTGTCACAGCACCCTCCCCCAATGTGATACTCACTCCCTGATACCAGTGTTACTGCGGCACTGTCACAGCACCCCGTCCCAATGTGATACTCACTCCCTGATACCTGTGTTACTGCGGCACTGTCACAGCACCCCGCCCCAATGTGATACTCACTCCCTGATACCTGTGTTACTGCGGCACTGTCACAGCACCCTCCCCCAATGTGATACTCACTCCCTGATACCTGTGTTACTGCGGCACTGTCACAGCACCCGGCCCCAATGTGATACTCACTCCCTGATACCTGTGTTACTGCGGCACTGTCACAGCACCCGCCCCAATGTGATACTCACTCCCTGATACCTGTGTTACTGCGGCACTGTCACAGCACCCTCCCCCAATGTGATACTCACTCCCTGATACCAGTGTTACTGCGGCACTGTCACAGCACCCTCCCCCAATGTGATACTCACTCCCTGATACCTGTGTTACTGCAGCACTGTCACAGCACCCTCCCCCAATGTGATACTCACTCCCTGATACCTGTGTTACTGCGGCACTGTCACAGCACCCGGCCCCAATGTGATACTCACTCCCTGATACCTGTGTTACTGCGGCACTGTCACAGCACCCTCCCCCAATGTGATACTCACTCCCTGATACCTGTGTTACTGCGGCACTGTCACAGCACCCTCCCCCAATGTGATACTCACTCCCTGATACCTGTGTTACTGCGGCACTGTCACAGCACCCGGCCCCAATGTGATACTCACTCCCTGATACCTGTGTTACTGCGGCACTGTCACAGCACCCTCCCCCAATGTGATACTCACTCCCTGATACCTGTGTTACTGCGGCACTGTCACAGCACCCTCCCCCAATGTGATACTCAATCCCTGATACCAGTGTTACTGCGGCACTGTCACAGCACCCTCCCCCAATGTGATACTCACTCCCTGATACCTGTGTTACTGCGGCACTGTCACAGCACCCCGTCCCAATGTGATACTCACTCCCTGATACCTGTGTTACTGCGGCACTGTCACAGCACCCCGCCCCAATGTGATACTCACTCCCTGATACCTGTGTTACAGCGGCACTGTCACAGCACCCCGCCCCAATGTGATACTCACTCCCTGATACCTGTGTTACTGCGGCACTGTCACAGCACCCTCCCCCAATGTGATACTCACTCCCTGATACCTGTGTTACTGCGGCACTGTCACAGCACCCTCCCCCAATGTGATACTCACTCCCTGATACCTGTGTTACTGCGGCACTGTCACAGCACCCTCCCCCAATGTGATACTCACTCCCTGATACCTGTGTTACTGCGGCACTGTCACAGCACCCTCCCCCAATGTGATACTCACTCCCTGATACCTGTGTTACTGCGGCACTGTCACAGCACCCCGCCCCAATGTGATACTCACTCCCTGATACCTGTGTTACTGCGGCACTGTCACTGCACCCCGTCCCAATGTGATACTCACTCCCTGATACCTGTGTTACTGCGGCACTGTCACAGCACCCCGCCCCAATGTGATACTCACTCCCTGATACCTGTGTTACTGCGGCACTGTCACAGCACCCGCCCCAATGTGATACTCACTCCCTGATACCTGTGTTACTGCGGCACTGTCACAGCACCCTCCCCCAATGTGATACTCACTCCCTGATACCTGTGTTACTGCGGCACTGTCACAGCACCCGGCCCCAATGTGATACTCACTCCCTGATACCTGTGTTATTGCGGCACTGTCAGAGCACCCGGCCCCAATGTGATACTCACTCCCTGATACCTGTGTTACTGCGGCACTGTCACAGCACCCCGCCCCAATGTGATACTCACTCCCTGATACCTGTGTTACTGCGGCACTGTCACAGCACCCTCCCCCAATGTGATACTCACTCCCTGATACCTGTGTTACTGCGGCACTGTCACAGCACCCGGCCCCAATGTGATACTCACTCCCTGATACCTGTGTTATTGCGGCACTGTCAGAGCACCCGGCCCCAATGTGATACTCACTCCCTGATACCTGTGTTACTGCGGCACTGTCACAGCACCCCGCCCCAATGTGATACTCACTCCCTGATACCTGTGTTACTGCGGCACTGTCACAGCACCCCGCCCCAATGTGATACTCACTCCCTGATACCTGTGTTACTGCGGCACTGTCAGAGCACCCCGCCCCAATGTGATACTCACTCCCTGATACCTGTGTTACTGCGGCACTGTCACTGCACCCCGCCCCAATGTGATACTCACTCCCTGATACCTGTGTTACTGCGGCACTGTCACTGCACCCCGCCCCAATGTGATACTCACTCCCTGATACCTGTGTTACTGCGGCACTGTCACAGCACCCCGCCACAATGTGATACTCACTCCCTGATACCTGTGTTACTGCGGCACTGTCACAGCACCCGCCCCTATGTGATACTCACTCCCTGATACCTGTGTTACTGCGGCACTGTCACAGCACCCTCCCCCAATGTGATACTCACTCCCTGATACCTGTGTTACTGCGGCACTGTCACAGCACCCGGCCCCAATGTGATACTCACTCCCTGATACCTGTGTTACTGCGGCACTGTCACAGCACCCTCCCCCAATGTGATACTCACTCCCTGATACCTGTGTTACTGCGGCACTGCCACAGCACCCTCCCCCAATGTGATACTCACTCCCTGATACCTGTGTTACTGCGGCACTGTCACAGCACCCGCCCCAATGTGATACTCACTCCCTGATACCTGTGTTACTGCGGCACTGTCACAGCACCCTCCCCCAATGTGATACTCACTCCCTGATACCTGTGTTACTGCGGCACTGTCACAGCACCCTCCCCCAATGTGATACTCACTCCCTGTTACCTGTGTTACTGCGGCACTGTTACAGCACCCTCCCCCAATGTGATACTCACTCCCTGATACCTGTGTTACTGCGGCACTGTCACAGCACCCGCCCCAATGTGATACTCACTCCCTGATACCTGTGTTACTGCGGCACTGTCACAGCACCCTCCCCCAATGTGATACTCACTCCCTGATACCTGTGTTACTGCGGCACTGTCACAGCACCCTCCCCCAATGTGATACTCACTCCCTGTTACCTGTGTTACTGCGGCACTGTCACAGCACCCTCCCCCAATGTGATACTCACTCCCTGATACCTGTGTTACTGCGGCACTGTCACAGCACCCTCCCCCAATGTGATACTCACTCCCTGATACCTGTGTTACTGCAGCACTGTCACAGCACCCCGCCCCAATGTGATACTCACTCCCTGATACCAGTGTTACTGCGGCACTGTCACAGCACCCCGCCCCAATGTGATACTCACTCCCTGATACCTGTGTTACTGCGGCACTGTCAGAGCACCCTCCCCCAATGTGATACTCACTCCCTGATACCTGTGTTACTGCGGCACTGTCACAGCACCCCGCCCCAATGTGATACTCACTCCCTGATACCTGTGTTACTGCGGCACTGTCACAGCACCCTCCCCCAATGTGATACTCACTCCCTGATACCTGTGTTACTGCGGCACTGTCACAGCGCCCCGCCCCAATGTGATACTCACTCCCTGATACCTGTGTTACTGCGGCACTGTTACAGCATCCCGCCCCAATGTGATACTCACTCCCTGATACCTGTGTTACTGCGGCACTGTCACAGCACCCCGCCCCAATGTGATACTCACTCCCTGATACCTGTGTTACTGCGGCACTGTCACAGCACCCCGCACCAATGTGATACTCACTCCCTGATACCTGTGTTACTGCGGCACTGTCACAGCGCCCCGCCCCAATGTGATACTCACTCCCTGATACCTGTGTTACTGCGGCACTGTCACAGCACCCCGCACCAATGTGATACTCACTCCCTGATACCTGTGTTACTGCGGCACTGTCACAGCACCCCGCCCCAATGTGATACTCACTCCCTGATACCTGTGTTACTGCGGCACTGTCACAGCACCCCGCCCCAATGTGATACTCACTCCCTGATACCTGTGTTACTGCGGCACTGTCACAGCACCCTCCCCCAATGTGATACTCACTCCCTGATACCTGTGTTACTGCGGCACTGTCACAGCACCCTCCCCCAATGTGATACTCACTCCCTGATACCTGTGTTACTGCGGCACTGTCACAGCACCCCGCCCCAATGTGATACTCACTCCCTGATACCTGTGTTACTGCGGCACTGTCAGAGCACCCCGCCCCAATGTGATACTCACTCCCTGATACCTGTGTTACTGCGGCACTGTCACTGCACCCCGCCCCAATGTGATACTCACTCTCTGATACCTGTGTTACTGCGGCACTGTCACTGCACCCCGCCCCAATGTGATACTCACTCCCTGATACCTGTGTTACTGCGGCACTGTCACAGCACCCCGCCCCAATGTGATACTCACTCCCTGATACCTGTGTTACTGCGGCACTGTCACAGCACCCGCCCCTATGTGATACTCACTCCCTGATACCTGTGTTACTGCGGCACTGTCACAGCACCCTCCCCCAATGTGATACTCACTCCCTGATACCTGTGTTACTGCGGCACTGTCACAGCACCCGGCCCCAATGTGATACTCACTCCCTGATACCTGTGTTACTGCGGCACTGTCACAGCACCCTCCCCCAATGTGATACTCACTCCCTGATACCTGTGTTACTGCGGCACTGCCACAGCACCCTCCCCCAATGTGATACTCACTCCCTGATACCTGTGTTACTGCGGCACTGTCACAGCACCCGCCCCAATGTGATACTCACTCCCTGATACCTGTGTTACTGCGGCACTGTCACAGCACCCTCCCCCAATGTGATACTCACTCCCTGATACCTGTGTTACTGCGGCACTGTCACAGCACCCTCCCCCAATGTGATACTCACTCCCTGTTACCTGTGTTACTGCGGCACTGTTACAGCACCCTCCCCCAATGTGATACTCACTCCCTGATACCTGTGTTACTGCGGCACTGTCACAGCACCCGCCCCAATGTGATACTCACTCCCTGATACCTGTGTTACTGCGGCACTGTCACAGCACCCCGCCCCAATGTGATACTCACTCCCTGATACCAGTGTTACTGCGGCACTGTCACAGCACCCCGCCCCAATGTGATACTCACTCCCTGATACCTGTGTTACTGCGGCACTGTCAGAGCACCCTCCCCCAATGTGATACTCACTCCCTGATACCTGTGTTACTGCGGCACTGTCACAGCACCCCGCCCCAATGTGATACTCACTCCCTGATACCTGTGTTACTGCGGCACTGTCACAGCACCCTCCCCCAATGTGATACTCACTCCCTGATACCTGTGTTACTGCGGCACTGTCACAGCACCCTCCCCCAATGTGATACTCACTCCCTGATACCTGTGTTACTGCGGCACTGTCACAGCACCCTCCCCCAATGTGATACTCACTCCCTGATACCTGTGTTACTGCAGCACTGTCACAGCACCCCGCCCCAATGTGATACTCACTCCCTGATACCAGTGTTACTGCGGCACTGTCACAGCACCCCGCCCCAATGTGATACTCACTCCCTGATACCTGTGTTACTGCGGCACTGTCAGAGCACCCTCCCCCAATGTGATACTCACTCCCTGATACCTGTGTTACTGCGGCACTGTCACAGCACCCCGCCCCAATGTGATACTCACTCCCTGATACCTGTGTTACTGCGGCACTGTCACAGCACCCTCCCCCAATGTGATACTCACTCCCTGATACCTGTGTTACTGCGGCACTGTCACAGCGCCCCGCCCCAATGTGATACTCACTCCCTGATACCTGTGTTACTGCGGCACTGTTACAGCATCCCGCCCCAATGTGATACTCACTCCCTGATACCTGTGTTACTGCGGCACTGTCACAGCACCCCGCCCCAATGTGATACTCACTCCCTGATACCTGTGTTACTGCGGCACTGTCACAGCACCCCGCACCAATGTGATACTCACTCCCTGATACCTGTGTTACTGCGGCACTGTCACAGCGCCCCGCCCCAATGTGATACTCACTCCCTGATACCTGTGTTACTGCGGCACTGTCACAGCACCCCGCCCCAATGTGATACTCACTCCCTGATACCTGTGTTACTGCGGCACTGTCACAGCACCCTCCCCCAATGTGATACTCACTCCCTGATACCTGTGTTACTGCGGCACTGTCACAGCACCCCGCCCCAATGTGATACTCACTCCCTGATACCTGTGTTACTGCGGCACTGTCACAGCACCCCGCCCCAATGTGATACTCAGTCCCTGATACCTGTGTTACTGCGGCACTGTCACAGCACCCTCCCCCAATGTGATACTCACTCCCTGATACCTGTGTTACTGCGGCACTGTTACAGCATCCTCCCCCAATGTGATACTCACTCCCTGATACCTGCGTTACTGCGGCACTGTCACAGCACCCTCCCCCAATGTGATACTCACTCCCTGATACCTGTGTTACTGCGGCACTGTCACAGCACCCCGCCCCAATGTGATACTCACTCCCTGATACCTGTGTTACTGCGGCACTGTCACAGCACCCCGCCCCAATGTGATACTCACTCCCTGATACCTGTGTTACTGCGGCACTGTCACAGCACCCTCCCCCAATGTGATACTCACTCCCTGATACCTGTGTTACTGCGGCACTGTCACAGCACCCCGCCCCAATGTGATACTCACTCCCTGATACCTGTGTTACTGCGGCACTGTCACAGCACCCCGCCCCAATGTGATACTCACTCCCTGATACCTGTGTTACTGCGGCACTGTCACAGCACCCCGCCCCAATGTGATACTCAGTCCCTGATACCTGTGTTACTGCGGCACTGTCACAGCACCCTCCCCCAATGTGATACTCACTCCCTGATACCTGTGTTACTGCGGCACTGTTACAGCATCCTCCCCCAATGTGATACTCACTCCCTGATACCTGCGTTACTGCGGCACTGTCACAGCACCCTCCCCCAATGTGATACTCACTCCCTGATACCTGTGTTACTGCGGCACTGTCACAGCACCCCGCCCCAATGTGATACTCACTCCCTGATACCTGTGTTACTGCGGCACTGTCACAGCACCCCGCCCCAATGTGATACTCACTCCCTGATACCTGTGTTACTGCGGCACTGTCACAGCACCCCGCCCCAATGTGATACTCACTCCCTGATACCTGTGTTACTGCGGCACTGTCACAGCACCCGCCCCAATGTGATACTCACTCCCTGATACCTGTGTTACTGCGGCACTGTCACAGCACCCCGCCCCAATGTGATACTCACTCCCTGATACCTGTGTTACTGCGGCACTGTCACAGCACCCCGCCCCAATGTGATACTCACTCCCTGATACCTGTGTTACTGCGGCACTGTCACAGCGCCCTCCCCAATGTGATACTCACTCCCTGATACCTGTGTTATTGCGGCACTGTCACAGCACCCTCCCCCAATGTGATACTCACTCCCTGATACCTGTGTTACTGCGGCACTGTTACAGCATCCCGCCCCAATGTGATACTCACTCCCTGATACCTGTGTTACTGCGGCACTGTCACAGCCACCCGGCCCCAATGTGATACTCACTCCCTGATACCTGTGTTACTGCGGCACTGTCACAGCACCCCGCCCCAATGTGATACTCACTCCCTGATACCTGTGTTACTGCGGCACTGTCACAGCACCCCGTCCCAATGTGATACTCACTCCCTGATACCTGTGTTACTGCGGCACTGTCACAGCACCCCGCCCCAATGTGATACTCACTCCCTGATACCTGTGTTACTGCGGCACTGTCACAGCACCCGCCCCAATGTGATACTCACTCCCTGATACCTGTGTTACTGCGGCACTGTCACAGCACCCTCCCCCAATGTGATACTCACTCCCTGATACCTGTGTTACTGCGGCACTGTCACAGCACCCGCCCCAATGTGATACTCACTCCCTGATACCTGCGTTACTGCGGCACTGTCACAGCACCCTCCCCCAATGTGATACTCACTCCCTGATACCTGTGTTACTGCGGCACTGTCACAGCACCCCGCCCCAATGTGATACTCACTCCCTGATACCTGTGTTACTGCGGCACTGTCACTGCACCCCGTCCCAATGTGATACTCACTCCCTGATACCTGTGTTACTGCGGCACTGTCACAGCACCCCGCCCCAATGTGATACTCACTCCCTGATACCTGTGTTACTGCGGCACTGTCACAGCACCCCGCCCCAATGTGATACTCACTCCCTGATACCTGTGTTACTGCGGCACTGTCACAGCACCCTCCCCCAATGTGATACTCACTCCCTGATACCTGTGTTATTGCGGCACTGTCAGAGCACCCCGCCCCAATGTGATACTCACTCCCTGATACCTGTGTTACTGCGGCACTGTCACAGCAACCTCCCCCAATGTGATACTCACTCCCTGATACCTGTGTTACTGCGGCACTGTCACAGCACCCGCCCCAATGTGATACTCACTCCCTGATACCTGTGTTACTGCGGCACTGTCACAGCACCCCGCCCCAATGTGATACTCACTCCCTGATACCTGTGTTACTGCGGCACTGTCAGAGCACCCCGCCCCAATGTGATACTCACTCCCTGATACCTGTGTTACTGCGGCACTGTCACTGCACCCCGCCCCAATGTGATACTCACTCCCTGATACCTGTGTTACTGCGGCACTGTCACAGCACCCCGCCCCAATGTGATACTCACTCCCTGATACCTGTGTTACTGCGGCACTGTCACAGCACCCCGCCCCAATGTGATACTCACTCCCTGATACCTGTGTTACTGCGGCACTGTCACAGCACCCCGCCCCAATGTGATACTCACTCCCTGATACCTGTGTTACTGCGGCACTGTCACAGCCACCCTCCCCCAATGTGATACTCACTCCCTGATACCTGTGTTACTGCGGCACTGTCAGAGCACCCCGCCCCAATGTGATACTCACTCCCTGATACCTGTGTTACAGCGGCACTGTCACAGCACCCCGCCCCAATGTGATACTCACTCCCTGATACCTGTGTTACTGCGGCACTGTCACAGCACCCCGCCCCAATGTGATACTCACTCCCTGATACCTGTGTTACTGCGGCACTGTCACAGCACCCCGCCCCAATGTGATACTCACTCCCTGATACCTGTGTTACTGCGGCACTGTCACAGCACCCCGCCCCAATGTGATACTCACTCCCTGATACCTGTGTTACTGCGGCACTGTCACAGCACCCTCCCCCAATGTGATACTCACTCCCTGATACCTGTGTTACTGCGGCACTGTCACAGCACCCCGCCCCAATGTGATACTCACTCCCTGATACCTGTGTTACTGCGGCACTGTCACAGCACCCTCCCCCAATGTGATACTCACTCCCTGATACCTGTGTTACTGCGGCACTGTCAGAGCACCCCGCCCCAATGTGATACTCACTCCCTGATACCTGTGTTACTGCGGCACTGTCACAGCACCCCGCCCCAATGTGATACTCACTCCCTGATACCTGTGTTACTGCGGCACTGTCACAGCACCCGGCCCCAATGTGATACTCACTCCCTGATACCTGTGTTACTGCGGCACTGTCACAGCACCCCGCCCCAATGTGATACTCACTCCCTGATACCTGTGTTACTGCGGCACTGTCACAGCACCCCGCCCCAATGTGATACTCACTCCCTGTTACCTGTGTTACTGCGGCACTGTCACAGCACCCCGCCCCAATGTGATACTCACTCCCTGATACCTGTGTTACTGCGGCACTGTCACAGCCACCCCGCCCCAATGTGATACTCACTCCCTGATACCTGTGTTACTGCGGCACTGTCACAGCACCCCGCCCCAATGTGATACTCACTCCCTGATACCTGTGTTACTGCGGCACTGTCACAGCACCCCGTCCCAATGTGATACTCACTCCCTGATACCTGTGTTACTGCGGCACTGTCACAGCACCCCGCCCCAATGTGATACTCACTCCCTGATACCTGTGTTACTGCGGCACTGTCACAGCACCCCGCCCCAATGTGATACTCACTCCCTGATACCTGTGTTACTGCGGCACTGTCACAGCACCCCGCCCCAATGTGATACTCACTCCCTGATACCTGTGTTACTGCGGCACTGTCACAGCACCCCGCCCCAATGTGATACTCACTCCCTGATACCCTGTGTTACTGCGGCACTGTCAGAGCACCCCGCCCCAATGTGATACTCACTCCCTGATACCTGTGTTACTGCGGCACTGTCACAGCACCCCGCCCCAATGTGATACTCACTCCCTGATACCTGTGTTACTGCGGCACTGTCACAGCACCCCGCCCCAATGTGATACTCACTCCCTGATACCTGTGTTACTGCGGCACTGTCACAGCACCCCGCCCCAATGTGATACTCACTCCCTGATACCCTGTGTTACTGCGGCACTGTCACAGCACCCCGCCCCAATGTGATACTCACTCCCTGATACCTGTGTTACTGCGGCACTGTCACAGCACCCCGCCCCAATGTGATACTCACTCCCTGATACCTGTGTTACTGCGGCACTGTCACTGCACCCCGCCCCAATGTGATACTCACTCCCTGATACCCTGTGTTACTGCGGCACTGTCACAGCACCCCGCCCCAATGTGATACTCACTCCCTGATACCTGTGTTACTGCGGCACTGTCACAGCACCCCACCCCAATGTGATACTCACTCCCTGATACCTGTGTTACTGCGGCACTGTCACAGCACCCCGCCCCAATGTGATACTCACTCCCTGATACCTGTGTTACTGCGGCACTGTCACAGCACCCCACCCCAATGTGATACTCACTCCCTGATACCTGTGTTACTGCGGCACTGTCACAGCACCCTCCCCCAATGTGATACTCACTCCCTGATACCTGTGTTACTGCGGCACTGTCACAACACCCCGCCCCAATGTGATACTCACTCCCTGATACCTCGATACCTCTGTTACTGCGGCACTGTCACAGCACCCCGCCCCAATGTGATACTCACTCCCTGATACCCTGTGTTACTGCGGCACTGTCACAGCACCCCGCCCCAATGTGATACTCACTCCCTGATACCTGTGTTACTGCGGCACTGTCACAGCACCCCACCCCAATGTGATACTCACTCCCTGATACCTGTGTTACTGCGGCACTGTCACAGCACCCTCCCCCAATGTGATACTCACTCCCTGATACCTGTGTTACTGCGGCACTGTCACAGCACCCCACCCCAATGTGATACTCACTCCCTGATACCCTGTGTTACTGCGGCACTGTCACAGCACCCCGCCCCAATGTGATACTCACTCCCTGATACCTGTGTTACTGCGGCACTGTCACAGCACCCCACCCCAATGTGATACTCACTCCCTGATACCTGTGTTACTGCGGCACTGTCACAGCACCCTCCCCCAATGTGATACTCACTCCCTGATACCTGTGTTACTGCGGCACTGTCACAACACCCCGCCCCAATGTGATACTCACTCCCTGATACCTCGATACCTCTGTTACTGCGGCACTGTCACAGCACCCCGCCCCAATGTGATACTCACTCCCTGATACCTGTGTTACTGCGGGACTTTAGGTTAGTGCTGGGGCCTTGGGGTGACGTTGGGACTTCGGGGTGATGCTGGGGCTTCGGGCGTTGCATGGGCTTCAGGGTGACACTGGTTGTTTTGGGGTGACACTAGGCCCTCAGGGTGACAGTGGGGCTTTGGGGTGACACTGTGGCTCAAGTGTGATACTTGGGGCTTTGGGGTAACACTGGGGCCTCAGAGTAATGCTGGGGGCTTCAGGGTGATGCTGGGAAGTTGGGGCGATGTTGAGTCCGCAAGATGATGTTGGGGCTTCGGCTGAAGCTGGGGGCTTCGGAGGGATGCTGTAGCCTCACGGTGATGCTGGGGGCTTTGGGCTGATGCTGGGGTGATGCTTGGGGCTTCATGGTGATGCTGGGGGCTTCGGGCTGATGCTGGGGCCTTGGGGTGATGCCTGGGGCTTTGGGGTGACACCCCTTTGGATACGACAGATGGTGTATAAGCTGGTAGGCACCGGGCTCCTCCTTGGGAACTACCCCCCAATGGTGCCCCAGACCCACTTCCTTTTCCAACTTGCTGCGGACCACCTCCCAATGTTCTGATGATGATTTTAAAGTCCTAGCTCTTTGACCTGACTTTGCTACTCGGCTTTCAGGAGGGGCTCTGTATCCCATTTACAGAGTCAATGTCCTTGCTTAATCTTCAAATGGGTACCTGGCGAGCCACTCCTCCATCGCGTCAGCTCTCAAAGTCTTGTTGCCCTTTGCAGCATCCTAATTATAGAGGTAAATAAGAATTGTAATCAGATAGTGTTAGGACCTGCTAACGGTCATGCCTTTATGTGGCAGCAGGCTTAAAGCGCTTTGGCAAAGGGTTAAACTAAATTACCCCTTTTTCAAGAGATATATAGGTATTTCACTGTGTATTTTTGTCACATTTGTTGTAGCTTTGAGCATCTTTGTTTCTTGTTGTATATGTTGCCCTCTTTGCTATGGCTCTAGAGTAACTACTGGTACTGCACACACCTGTTGGGTCATTAAGATCTGGGCCTCCACTAGCTGGGAGCCTGTGGTAATAGTAATGGTATTGGCAGCGCCTCCACTTACCCAGGATCCCCAATGAGTGAGATTCCCCTAGGCAAGAACAATAGCAACACACATCAGATTGTAACGGTTTAGTACTAAGCATTGGTGGAACCTTATCTTGCAGTTATGGCAATAACACACCTATGACATCTAATGTAGCAGTAATCAACGATATGCGATATTACACCTGTGGCTCGGCCACTGTCATTAGGAGGAATGTCACTGTCCCATCACCGCGTGCCCCCACACCGTGTCCTTATGAAATATAGATAATTATATAAGCTCAGTTCCTTGGTCACTCCACCCAGTGTCCCCAAAGAGTCTTTCCCGAGGCGGGATCAGCGCCTATTTGTACCGGTGTTGGTGCACTTTAGTAAATACCTTCCGGTCACAACAACTTCAAAAAGGATCCGCCGATCCAGCGCAGTCTCTCACACGTGGATGATGCACAGCAGCCTGGGCCCAAATGACTGTCACCACCGCAGCTCCGCGACACTGTGTCTCTATCTGTATATACAGTAAGTGACTAGGTGTCGCTACCAATATAGGGCGTCCCTGCAGCACCACAAGCTATGGTGACTCAGGGAATACACTGGGGCCTGAGGGGAAATCTGGCCTACGCAGGTGGGTCACGGACCCCCTGCACACACTACCTCTCCCCTTGCTTCTCCGGTGCCCTCTGACTAGCGTGGTCTCTCCCCCACGCTTCCCTTTCCTGCCTCTCGCAATTCCTGCATTCTCATTCGCTCCCTGGCGTCAGGTGACTTCGCTGAGGCTCCTGGGGGTTGTAGTTACTTGCTGAGCCTCTTTTAGATTGGCCAGCCATTCGCACGCTCTCCAATGCGCATGCGCAAACTCTCTCCGCTCTGACAGTCGCTTCTGACTATTGCGCAACAACATGGCGGCGTCCTGTGCTGCCGAGCCGCTGCGGAACCTTCCATGCACTCCCTGCAGAGACACGCTGCAGCGAAGGTAGAAGCAAACTGAGACATCCCTACATATACATTTAGCCACGCCCACAAGCACTCCTTTTGACACTTATATACAGTGTTCGACAAACTCAGTCGCCCGGTCGCCTGGGGCATCCCAAAATTGCCCCTTGGCGATTGGCCCAATCAGCGCACATGCTGCTGTTTAATTTCCCCCGCTCACGCTGAAGGAGAAAAAAAAATCCGGAGTTGCGCTCATGTTGCTGCGGGAGATTACCCCGCCTCCGGCTCTCTGAGCAGCGCTTTCCCTCCTCCCCCACCTCTCAGCAGCGCTTCCCCTCCTCCCCCGTCAGCAGCCAGAGCGCGCCTACGTCTGCCACAGGCCCCTGCAGTGGCATCCGCAGCCCCACTCCCCCCCAGGCCCGTCTGCAGCAGCCAGCAGGCTCATCCCGGTAATTTATTTATTTATTTATAAAATATTTTACCAGGAAGTAATACATTGAGAGTTACCTCTCGTTTTCAAGTATGTCCTGGGCACAGAGTAAAACAAAATAATACATGGTTACAAATACAGTTACATAAATGAACAGGGTATACATTATATACAAGACGTTGCATGCACAGTTAAAGAAAATATATATTATGAGCGTATGAAACAGTTACAGACCAGGTTAAAGTGTGAGACAGCCTTAGATTTGAAAGAACTTAAGCTGGTGGTGGATATGAGAGTCTCTGGTAGGTTGTTCCAGTTTTGGGGTGCACGGAAGGAGAAGGAGGAACGTCCGGATACTTTGTTGAGTCTTGGGACCATGAATAGTCTTTTGGAGTCTGATCTCAGGTGATAGGTACTGCATGTGGTAGGGGTGAGGAGCTTGTTCAGGTAGCTGGGTAGCTTGCCCAGAAAGTATTTGAGGGTGAGACAGGAAAGGTGAACTTTGCGCCTAGACTCTAGTGATGACCAATCTAGTTCTTTGAGCATTTCGCAGTGATGTGTGTTGTAGTTGCATTGTAGAACAAAACGACAAATTGAATTGTAGAGGGTGTCAAGTTTGCTAAGGTGGGTTTGAGGAGCCGAGCCATATACTATGTCTCCATAGTCAATAATTGGCATTAGCATCTGCTGTGCAATACGCTTTCTGACCAGGAGACTTAGGGAGGATTTGTTCCTGTAAAGTACCCCTAGTTTGGCATAGGTCTTGGTTGTCAGGGTATCAATGTGCATCCCGAATGTTAAGTGGGAGTCAAACCATAAGCCCAGGTATTTAAAACTAGTGACAGGTGTTAGGGTGGTGTTAGCATTGGTTCTAATCAGGAGCTCAGTCACTGGAAGCTTTACAAATTTAGTCTTGGTCCCAAATACCATTGTTACAGTCTTGTCAGTGTTTAAAAACAGGTTTTTTTGGGAAATCCAGTTTTCGAGTCTCAAAAAGTCAGACTGAAGTATGTGTTGAAGGTCAGAGAGGCTATGGCTGTGTGCATATAGGATTGTGTCATCTGCATACATGTGTATTGAGGCTTCCTTACAAGCTGTGGGAAGATCATTAATGAACACTGAGAAGAGTAGGGGCCCCAGAACAGAGCCTTGCGGGACACCACAGGTGATATCCAGGGGGTTGGAGTTAGAGCCTGAGATGGACACATGTTGGGATCTTCCTGATAGGTAGGACTGAAACCAGTTTAAAGCATGTTTCCCTATTCCAGAGCTCTGGAGTTTGTTAAGCAGGATAACATGATCAACTGTGTCAAAAGCCTTTGCAAAATCTAGGAATACTGCACCAGTGAGTTGTCCCCGTTCCATTCCACACTGGATTTCATTCCAAAGATTTAGCAGGGTAGTTACGGTGGAGTGTTTGGGACGAAACCCAGACTGGAATTGGCTAGGGAAGTTTGTCTTGGTGTAGAAATCGCTTAATTGGGAGTGGACACATTTTTCCATAACTTTGGATAGAATTGGGAGAAGTGAGATTGGTCTGTAGTTTGAGACAGTGTTTTTGTCCCCACTTTTGAAGATTGGGACAACTCTGGCAGTTTTCCAGGTCTTAGGGATATGGCCTGCAGACAGGATAGAGTTGACTATGGACGCAATTGGTTTGGCAATGGCTGGGGCACCAAGTCGTAGGAACCTAGATTGTAGTAAGTCGGGTCCACATTGGCTGCTTAGTTTTAGTTTGAGGAGCGCTTGTGTAATCTCCTCTTCAGATACTGGGCTAAATTGAAAATTGTGGGCAGTGTTGGGAGGGGGTGGGACTGTAGGGATACTCCCAGGATGAGATTCATGTTTGGGGTTTGTGCTGCGTTTCGCTAATAAGTTAGTGGCACACCCCACAAAGTAATCATTGAATGCATTTGCAATGTCAGTGGGGTTTGTCAGAGTAATATCCCCCTTAGTGATATTACTTGGTTGTTGATGGTTAGGAGGCTGGAATATATTGCTGATAACCTTCCAGAAGTTAGCTGGGTTTGATGTATTTTGGTGGAGATTGTCAGAGTAATATTGGGCTTTTGCATGCCTTGTTTGCCTTGTGCACATGTTCCGCATGCATCTGTAGTGATTGAGATCCTTGGTAGTGCCAGTTACTTTGTAGCTTTTCCACAAGGCATCCCTGAACTGGTAGAGTGCTATAAGGTCAGGTGTAACCCATGGAAGGTGGGCCCCCCGTACCCTTATTTTGCGTAGTGGAGCATGGGTATCGCAGAGTTTTAAGAACTCGGATTGGAAATAGTCGAGCGCAGAATCAGGGTCGGGAATTAAATCGATTCTGTGCCATGGGCAGTTGGTAAGGTCATCCAGAAACTGTTGTGGGTTAAAGTTTTTAAATGTTCTAGTGAGGAGAACTTTAGGGCTTGAATGGGCGGTTTAATTTTCCTTACACAGTACACTATTGCATGGTCACTGAAAATATCAGGAAGGATGCCAGAGGATTGGATTCTGCTGGGGTTTGAGGAGAGAATCCAGTCTAGCAAAGAATGGTTATGCGACTTCAGGTTTATTCGTGTGGGTTGGGAAATTAGTTGCGATAGGTTAAGTGACTTGAGTTGTATCTGGATTTTGTGGTTTTTAGGGTCAAGCCAAGTAATGGTGCTGCAGGCCCCCCCTCCCCCCCACGTGCCTTCGGCAAGACTGCTTTTTGTTTAATATGTATTGGGGGGTTTGTTTAAAATGTATTGGGGGGTTGTTTAATATGTATTTGGGGGGGGGTGTTTTTTAATATGTATTGGGGGGTGAGGGTTGTTTAATATGTATTTGGGGGGGGGGTGTTGTTTAATATGTATTGGGGGGTTGTTTAATATAAATTGGGGGGTTGTTTAATATGTATTTGGGGGGGGGTGTTGTTTAATATGTATTGGAGTGTTGGGTGTATTGTCAAGTCACCCACCCAGTCAGCCACCCACGACCCAGTCAGGCAAGTCAGCCACTCAGTCAGTCAGTCACCCACCCACTCACCCAGTCAGTCACCCAGCCAGCCAGTCAGTCAGTCAGTCACCCAGACTAGTCACTCACTCACCCACCCATCCACTAGTCATACACTCATCCACCCACCCTACTCACTCACTCATCCACCTAGCCAGACTAGTCACACACTCACCCACCCAGACTAGTCACACACTCACCCACCCAGACTAGTCACACACTCACCCACCCACCCTACTCACTCACTCATCCACCTAGCCAGACTAGTCACACACTCACCCACCCAGACTAGTCACGCACTCACACACTCAATTCTTAGTAGGAATTTACTCATTTTTAAAAAAGTGGTTGCGGGGCTAGGTGACGAGTAGATTTTTGGGTGATTTGTCGACCAGTATATATACAGTATATATATATATATATATATATATATATATATATATATATATATATACATACATACATACATACATACATACATACATACATACATACCTATATACATATATACATACATACATATATATATACATATATACACACAGTTGTGTGAAAAAGAAAGTACACTCTCTTTGAATTCTATGGTTTTACATATCAGGACATAATAACAATCATCTGTTCCTTAGCAGGTCTTAAAATTAGGTAAATACATCCTCAGATGAACAACAACACATGACATATTACACTGTGTGTGTGTGTGTGTGTGTGTGTACACATGACATATTACACCGTGTCATGATTTATTTAACAAAAATAAAGCCAAAAAGCTATGTGTGAAAAACTAAATACACCCTTACTGCTTCCATGGGAATTAAAACGCTTAGTCGCAGACAGGTGCTGCTGATCAAATGCCCTTGATTAATTCATCATCAGCAAGTGTGACCACCTCTATAAAAGCCGAAGTTTTAGTAGTTTGCTGGTCTGGAGCATTCAGGTGTGTGTTAACACAATGCCAAGGAGGAAAGACATCAGCAATGATCTTAGAGAAGCAATTATTGCTGCCCATCAATCTGGGAAGGGTTATAAGGCAATTTTCAAACTATTTAAAGTCCATCATTCTACAGTGAGAAAGATTATTCAAAAGTGGAAAACATTTCAGACAATTGCCAATCTTCCCAGGAGTGGACGTCCCAGCAAATTCACCCCAAAGTCAAATCATGCAATGCTCAGAGAAATTGCAAAAAAAACAAGAGTTACATCTCAGACTCTACAGGCCTCAGTTAACATATTAAATGTTAAAGTTCTTGACAGTACAATTAGTAAAAGACTGAACAAGTATGGTTTGTTTGGAAGGGTTGCCGGGATAAAGCCTCTTCTCTCTAAAAAGAACATGGCAGCAAGGTTTAGGTTTGCAAAGTTGCATTTGAACAAACCACAAGACTTCTGGAACAATGTCCTTTGGACAGACGAGACCAAAAAGTGGAGATATTTGGCCATAATGCACAGCGCCGCGTTTGGCAAAAACCAAACACAGCATATCAGCACAAACACCTCTTACCAACTGTCAAGCACGGTGGTGGAGGGGTGATGATTTGGGCTTGTATTGCAGCCACAGGACCTGGGAACCTTGCAGTCATTGAGTCGACCATGAACTCCTCTGTATACCAAAGTATTCTAGAGTCAAATGTGAGGCCATCTGTCTGACAGCTAAAACTTGGCCGAAATTGGGTCATGCAACAGGACAATGATCCCAAGCACACCAGCAAATCTACAACAGAATGGCTGAAAAAGAAAAGAATCAAGGTGTTGCAATGGCCCAGTCAAAGTCCAGACCTCTACCCGATTGAAATGCTGTTGCTGGACCTTAAGAGAGCTGTGCATAAACAAATGCCCACAAACCTCAATGAACTGAAGCAACGTTGTAAAGAAGAGTGGGACAAAATCCCTCCACAACGATGTGAGAGACTGATAAAGTCATACAGAAAACGATTACTTCAAGTTATTGCGACTAAAGGTGGTTCTACAAGCTATTGAATCATAATGTATACTTAGTTTTTCACACATGGCTTCTCTATTTTGGCTTTATTTTTGTTAAATAAACCATGACACGGTGTAATATGTCATGTGTTGTTGTTCATCTGAGGTTGTATTTACCTAATTTTAAGACCATCTAAGGAACAGATGATTGTTATTATGTCCTGATAAGTAAAACTATAGAATTCAAAGAGGGTGCACTTTCTTTTTCACACAGCTGTATATACTGTGTGGCTCAATCAGTTGGTCAGTCATTGGACTGGCCAACTCCAGTCCTCAAGGGCCACTCACAGTAGGGTTTACGGATATTCCTGCTTCAGCACAGATGGCTCAATCTTTGACTGAGCCACTGATTGAGCCACCTGTGCTGAAGCAGGGATATCCTTAATACCTGACCTGTTGGTGGCCCTTGAGATCTGGAATTGCCCCCACCCCCTGATATAGACCATGCACCAAAATCCCCTCTAGATTGTAAGCTCTCAGGGGCAGGCCCCTATTGCTTGCTCTGCATTCATTTGTTCTCATTGCGTTTGTCATTCTGTTGCCCCCTCCCCCCCCCTCCTCATTGTACCGTGCTGCAGAGTACATTGGTGCATTAGGCTGCGGCCATAGTAGAGACGGCGCGATCGACACCGCTCGCACCTAAAACAAATTGCCTGAAGTCAATGCGCCCGGCCACAGTGGGCGCGCGTGCGTGTGGGAGACGGCGCTGCACTAACTTCAGGATTCAAACAAATTTGTTTTTATGGCGAGACGGCCAAGTCACGTGAGCAGATAAGCCAATAAGGACGAACCGCTCACGTGACGTCACAGACACGCCCTTGACATGCCCCCCAATCGCGCAAACCTGCAGGCCACGGATCTCGGCGTGACGTCGCGCGCTCGCGGGCCTGTACTATGTACGAGGCCTTATAGATGGATAGCATCATTATCCTGACAATTGATAGGACCCTTAGCCTGGTCACCGCGTCCCTCTCGGTGGGCTCCGAGGACCTCTTGTGGCCATTCAGCGCAATGCAAGCAGCTCTGTGAAAATCTCCCAACTTTGGTTCTTGGTGAAGCAAGCGCGCCGCTGCTTGGGAAAGTGCGTGAGCGCTGTGCTGCTCGTGCGCACAATCGCCACGTCCTTCTGCACCATCATTAATAACACAGACTGGCCTCTTTCCATGTCCCCTGGCAGATAAGGGGTTAACGTGGACACCTGCAGGTGGTCAGTGCATGCCTATGGGTTGTAGGTGCGGTCCTTGCTAGGACCACAGGGCAGTGGCGTGTAATGGGTTCATTTATACACAGAAAACAGAATAATTGTGTTACATTGTTTCATGTCCATAGTAACCACTTGCGCGGGCGCACTCTCTTCATAAAACACTCGTGTTCTCCATTTGTGATCAGACTGTTTGTAAGCTGTTGTATGCGCAGGCAGAGCGCTAACTTCCATGTCTTTTCTGGCTAATAATAGCAACAACATTTATTTAAAGCGATTAAGGAGACAAACCCACAGGAAACAGAAAGAAAATAACTAATTTTCACACAAGAAGCAGATTAGTGCAAATTTTACTTTAGGGGTCACTAAATCGTACATCGGTTATTCCAGAAAATGCCCCCGTGTGGCGGCCCCTGCATTTGCCATGTCAGGGGCTGCAGTGAAACAGGCCGGGTTTAATGTAAAGCCCATAACATCCAAATATTGTATTACAATCAGTTTTAGAAGCGTCCAGACAGGGCCTGAATCCGGCCGCCTGGAAACACCTCAATCCTGTTTGTTTGTTAATAGAATAATGTCCAGGAATCATCCCAAAAACTGTCCGAAACGCAAAATACAAAACCGAGTTTGGAAAGTGTGTGTGCTCTGTGACTGTCCTGGTGTGTGTGTGTGTGTGTGTGTGTGTGTGTTTCCTGGAACTAGGGTCACGAATGATGTATGATTAGTTCCAGTAAGCTCAACTCATGTCCTCCCTCTTCCAAAGCATGACAAGTCCTTAATGTCTTTCTTAATTTTATTGCTGGATTAGAAAACACAGGAACTTGTGGGTGTAGTGTAGGCAGAGAGTGCTTCTCTATGTGGGATGCTTCTATGAGGTTGGACTATGGTAAGAGAGAAAGGCCTTACCAGGGGTGGATGCAGACAGGTCTGTACTCACTGTAATCTAGGGTGGAAAAGAAAGTGAGGGGCAGTGGTCACACTAAAGGTTGAGTGGGACTGCACTAACTGTCAGCAAAAGACAGGGGAGAACATGGGAAAGTCCATTAACTGGGAGGACTGGAGAAGCTGCAGTAGCAGTTCACTGATTATGTGCTCAGAGGCAAAAAATGCAACATTGTTGCATGTTACACAGGCACAGTGTGTGTATGTGGAGCCAATGCCTGCAGCTGAACTTAAGGAGCTGACAAGCAGAAGGGGGGTCGGGCAGGAATGTGATTCTTGTTCCATGACACTCCCCGTCTGGTATCTGGAGATACCACTATATAACTGGAATATGTGGAACATATGTGCAATGCATAACAAAGATAACATCACATTCTCAAACAATGCAAGAGTCCATGTCCACATAGCGATGTGACACCGGCCGGTATCACTGGTATCAAGGTCCCTTGGCCAAGGTTCTTTGGCAAAGGATGCAGGGTGGATGCACAGCTCCAGGTTTGCTGGTTGCACCACAATGTCTTTGTATAAAAGTCTCTGGCACTGTTTCCTTTTAGTCTTGTGAGAGAACAGTCCTTTTGTCTCTGTAGTTTCACCCACAGAGTGTATCCCCTTGTAGGTATACCAGCCGTGGCAGCCTGTTGCTCTATCACCTGGCGTTTGGCAGAAGGAGAGGGCTTTTGGCTCCTTGTGGGAGCGGATTACTGTCCCTGGAAAACTGGTTGTCGAATGTAATCCAATAAAGGGGGCGTCGTTCAGGGAGACTCCCTGAAGCTGAGCGCTGGGGTTGAACATTACCCGGATTTGATCGGGTTCCTGAGGGTGGTAGGCCCCAGGTGATTGGAGGTACCGACATTCTTTGCCTTCCTCCATTAGAGGTGCTGGCTTTGCGTGGCCGGTAAAGAATATCTTCTGGATGAAGACCACAAAGTTGTTTTTGGTCTCTGGTTCCCTTTGTGGGCCGCAGAGGTGCGAGGTGAACCTAGAGATGGCATGTTCTCCATTGTTTGGGAAGCGCCTCCTTGGTGAACGGAATGGTAGCGGAGTCACCCGACTGCTTAGTCCGTCTTTAGAGAGCTCCTTGACAGTTAACCTCGGGAATCCTCTATCTTCCCTCGAGGGTGTTTGTTTGTCATCGTTCCTTGTTGTCTGGAACGCTGTGCACCGTAGTTCATCGGTACATTTCTCTTGCACGAGAACATCTCCGCGTAGTTTGGTGAAACGCTTTTGTGTTTCTTTGTTGACTGCCATCGGGAGGTTGTTTTCTCCCTGGACATGACGAAGAACAGTCTCTTTTGTCCTTGTAAATCCTTTTGGGAAATGTCTCTGCAACTGTCCCCTTTTACGTGTTTGAACGAACAGTCCTTTTGACACTGTGGCTTCGCCTGTGGGGCGCAATCTTTTGCGGCTATGCCAGCCGTGGCAATTGGTTGCTCTGTTGCTTGATACTCTGTGGAGAGGAACAACTGTACATCTTAATTGTGCCCTTGCTCGCGGGAGTATTGTCTGATTGTTTGTTGTTTTTAGGACGATCCCTTTATCGGTCACCTTTGGGAGGTTACTCTCTTCCTTCGGTGGAGTCGACTCATCATCCTTGGCTGTCTGGACTGCTGAGCACCCTAAGCCATTGTCGCATCCCATCGGCGTGAGGATGTCTTTGTTGGTCTCAGGGGTATGACCTTGTCTTTCCTCTTCACTTGGCCCTTCGGTCACTTGGAGATGGCCAAGACATGGTTCAGAGAGAGATGTGTGTCCACATTCTGTCACCTCCGTTCTGCGGGCATCAACGTAGTCTTGCCCGTGCTCTCTGTTAGTGCACGAGTTGCCCACTATCACCCATCCTAGGTCGAGTCTTTGGGCGTATGGCGCGTTGTGGGGTCCGTTGTGCTGTTTACGGACTTTATGTACCCTCATGATGTCCCTACCGAGCAGCAGCAGGATCTTGGCGTCTTGTTCCACCGGCCGGATGTGGTTGGCTATTCCTTTGAGGTGGGGGTAATGGAGTGCCACGTCTGGTGTGGGTATCTCGTCCCTGTTTGTGGTCATGTGGTTGCACTCGATGAGTGTGGGAAGGGGCATGTTCACTTTGCCGTCTATTGAGCATATGGTGTAGCCGTTCACTCTTCTCCCTGTGGTCTCCATTTGCCCTGCGCACGTTCTGAGAGTGTAAGGAAAGGCACCATCTTGTATGTTAAACATGTCGAAGAACTCTGACCTGACCAGTGATCGGTTGCTCTGGTCGTCGAGGATTGCGTACATCCGAATAGCCTTCTCAGGTTGTCCCTGGGGGTGCACTGCGACAAGGCATATTTTGGAGCAGGACATTTTGTCACCTTCTTTTCCGCAAACCTCAGTGCGCTGAGATGTGACGGATGTTGACTCTCCTTCTTCTTTCTCCCCGCCATGCTCCGCTATGGAGGATGGGTTCTTGAGTTGGTGGAGTGTCATCGCCTCTGGGTGTAATGCTGTCACGTGCTTGTCACTCTCGCACACTGTGCATTTGATCTCTTCCTTACAGTCCCTGGCTAGATGGGTCGTGGAACCGCAGCATTTGAAGCAAACTCCGAATTCTCCAAGTAACCTCTTGCGTTCCTCTAGGGACTTCATCCTGAACCCAAAGCACTTGTTGAGTGGGTGTGGCTTCTTGTGTATGGGACATTCCCTGTTTGGGTCCCTTGGTTCCTTGTCTCCGACGACCGACTGATCGGGAGTAGTTTGGGCCGTGGGAGGCACGTCCGTCCTGCGGGCCGAGATGGGTGTTTGGGGGTTACCATATCTCGTCGCTGGTCTCTCGTTCTTCGGGCTGCTTGCACTGTATGTGGTTTGCGCACCTAAGATGAAACTGGGATCGTTTCTTGTCTTTGCCGCTTCGCAGATGAAGCTCACGAAGAATGAGAATGGGGGGAAGACAACCTGCTTCTCCCTTTTGTATTTGGAACCTTGTGAAAGCCACCTTTCTTGGAGGTTGAAGGGTAGCTTCTCCAGGATGGGTCTCACTCCACGAGCTGAATCTAGGGCGTTGAGACCTATTAAGGAATGGTCTTTCCTTGCGGAATGGTCTTTCCTTGCGAACTCCAGTTCTTGCAGCAGGTCTCCAAGATCTCGTAACTTCGAGTAGTCTTTACTCGTGATCTTGGGGAAGCTCTCGATTCTTTTGAAGAGTGAATCCTCGACTGCTTCAGGGCTGCCATAGGTCTCTTCTAGCCTTTCCCACACTAGGTCCAGACCTACTTGGGGTTGATGTGCGTTTGCCGTCCGAAGTCTCTGCGCTTGCTCCCTGGATACGTTCCCCAGGAACTTGACTAACAGGTTGAGCTCTTCCCTTGCTGAGAAGTCCAAGCTGTCGATTGCGTCTTTGAACGTGAACTTCCACGTCCGGTAGTTCTCAGGGCGGTCGTCGAAGCTGATGAGTCCTGCGTGCACCAAGTCGCGCCGGATCATGTACTTGGCTATGTCTGTCAGACCTGAGACATCGGCGCGTTTGCCCCGTTCTGAGGTAGTTGCTGGGACGGTCTGTGCGGTCGCCTCTTCCTTGGCGTGGACGCGTGATGGCTGCTGGCTAGTGTGAGGGGCTGTTTTCTCCCGCGTGGGTGTACCTGGATTGCGAGCCTATGGTGGTGCATCCGTGTGCGCGCTGGCGTGTGGATCACTCTTGTGGCTGTGGCTATCCCAGGCAGCATGTGCCATTGATGGAGCAGCGTCTTCTCCTCGTGGTCCTAGCGAGTCTTCGGTATCTGTGGAGTCGCTCCATCCGTGTCGAGATGGTGCGCTGGTGTTTACACTGAAGAGGCTCCTGACGTAGTCTTCAGTGCGTTGGACTGGATCCTCTGAAGCTACCCGTCTGTACGGTAGCTCCCCGCCGTCCTGTTGTGCGGCTGCTTCTAGGACTTCCGCTTGGGCTATGGCGGCGGCGGCTTCCTTCTCTTGATTAAGTGCCTCTAGATCCGCGTCCAATTCGGCCTTTCTGCGCGCAGCGGCGGCATTGGCAGCGGCGGCGGTAGCAGCGGCGGCGGCATTTGCAGCGGCGGCGGTAGCAGCGGCAGCAGCATTGGCATCAGCGGCATTCTGCTCCTCCTCTTCTATGCGCGCTTTTTCTGCCCTTACGGCTGCCTCTCTGCGACTATATTCGGCCCTGGCACGTGCGGCCTCTGCGGTGGCTCGCGCCTTTGTGGCGTTTGTGCTCGCGCTAGACGTGTTGGATTGTGCTGATCGTGCTGATCTTGCTGACCTTGATGAGTGTCTGGATATGCTTGAGCGCTGCGATGCAGTTTCCAGCAAAAGGTCTTTTCTCTGGTCTTCGGCCTCAGTAATAGTGGTCTGCACGAAGCCGTCACGCTCCAGGTCAGTTGCCTCCTGCTGGTCGCGTTCGCTGAGGCATTCCTCTGTGTTAATTCTTTTTAGGTAGGCGTGATATGTTTGTGACAGCATTTGGTAACGTTTGTGACTTGACCTCAATTGGGCTATAGCTTGCCTAATTTGTTTCTCCTGATCACTAGTGCTTGCAACGTTACATATTTCACGACCAGTGTCCTCCCAGGCCTTCTCTAACCTTTCGCGGTGCGCTTCAATGTCATTCTCATATTTTTCGCGGGCCTTTTGTGTCAGTGTGACTGTCCGTTTAGGCCTTGCGCCTGCCTGCGCCTGTTGCAGATGCGCAGCGGTCTGTGTCTGAGAGATCGCTTTCCTGCGTGATGTCTGGTGAGGCTCTGAGTTCTGCCATGCTGTAGGTGTGTGTAGGCCTTTGCCAGTGCGTGTGGCGTGCGGTCTTTTACCTTGTCAGCGATGGGCGTGTGTCTCAGATGATGCCGAGCGGTGTCCTGCAGCGTGCAGCGTTGGGGTAGCTGTACTTACAGATGTCCGTTGGCTCCTCACTGTGGGGCTGAGCAGCGGGTGGACTCAGACAGAGAAAAAGGCAATTAGGTTTGTGTGTACAGTCTGTTTGCAAAGCTGCTGCCTTGTGTGCAGGGTTGCTCGTGCAGTGTAAGGCCTCGGCCATGTTACGTGCTTGCTGGCGGAAGCGCGCTGAGGCGCGCTCCCGCTCAGCACTGAGCCCCTACAGCCGCAATTAGAGCGGCTTTAGTAGGGGCTCACCTGCGCTTACGCGCGCTTGCGGAAGCGCAGGTCTTGGGGGAATTTAAAATTCCCCCGCTTGCCGGCGAGACAGGCCGGTCACGTGAGCGGTTCGCCCAATGAGGGCGAACCAGCTCCGTGACGTCACTGGCCCGCCCCCGGCCAGTGACGCGCCCGCCCCCGGACCGCCCCCTGACGGCTGCTGAGAGCGCTTGCGGTAAGCAACCGCAAGGCCAGGGAAAGCACCCGTTTTCCCTGCGCCTCAGCGCGCCTCAGCACGCCAGCAGGGACCGTGGACTCGGCCTAAGCTGCTTGCTTCTCTGTAAGGTTGCAGGCTGTGTGCAGTTTGCTGTATAAAGCTTGCTGCCCTGTCTGGCAGAGTGAAGCTGCTGCTTGTCCTGGGGTGCAGAGACTATTCTGTATAGCATAAAGTCTTTGAGTAGTAGCTCCTGTGTGATTCCCTAACACAGGTCTTTGTTTTACTGTTCTGTTTAAACTGCTGCTTGTTTTTGCAGAAAGCAGTTTGCTGTGTAGCTGTGTAGAGCTGCACTTTTGTAGCATGAAGGCTGTGAGTGATAGCTTCTGCGTAGACCTCTAATACACGGTCTCTCTCTTACTTTCCTGGAACCAGGGTCACGAATGATGTATGATTAGTTCCAGTAAACTCAACTCATGTCCTCCCTCTTCCAAAGCATGACAAGTCCTTAATGTCTTTCTTAATTTTATTGCTGGATTAGAAAACACAGGAACTTGTGGGTGTAGTGTAGGCAGAGAGTGCTTCTCTATGTGGGATGCTTCTATGAGGTTGGACTATGGTAAGAGGGAAAGGCCTTACCAGGGGTGGATGCGACAGGTCTGTACTCACTGTAATCTAGGGTGGAAAAGGAAGTGAGGGGCAGGGGTGACACTAAAGGTTGAGTGGGACTGCACTAACTGTCAGCAAAAGACAGGGTAGGACATGGGAAAGTCCATTAACTGGGAGGACTGGAGAAGCTGCAGTAGCAGTTCACTGATTATGTGCTCAGAGGCAAAAAATGCAACATTGTTGCATGTTACACAGCCACAGGTGTGTGTGTGTGTGTGTGTGTGTGTGTGTGTGTGTGTGTGTGTGTGTGTGTGTCTGTGTGCTCTGTGACTGTCCTGGTGTGTGTGTGTGTGTATTCTCTAACTGTCCTGTTGTGTGTGAGTGAGTGTGTGTGTGTGTGCTCTGTGACTGTCCTGGTGTGTGTGTGTGTGTGTGTGTGTGTGTGTGTGTGTGTGTGTGTGTGTGTGTGTGTGTGTGTGTGTGTGTGTGTGTGTGTGTGTGTGTGTGTGTGTGTGTGTGTGTGTGTGTGCTCTGTGACTATCCTGGTGTGTGTGTATTCTCTGACTGTCCTGGTGTGTCTGTGTGTGAGTCTGTGTGCTCTGTGACTTTCCTGGTGTGTGTGTGTGTGTGTGTGTGTGTGTGTGTGTGTGTGTGTGTGTGTGTGTGTGTGTGTGTGTGTGTGTGTGTGTGTGTGTGTGTGTGTGTGTATTCTCTAACTGTCCTGTTGTGTGTGAGTGAGTGAGTGTGTGTGTGTGCTCTGTGACAGTCTTGTTGTGTGTGTGTAGCGCACTTTCCCTCACTACCTGAGAGATGTGTGGCTATGGGGTATGTGTGCTGCTTTACCTGTGGTTCACAGAAGGCCTGAGCCTCCGCTGCGGGGAGCCTGGGGTGTACCTACCTGGGTTGAGAATCGGTAGCGCCTCCACCTGTGCGGGATCCCACGATGTAAGATAGCCCCATACAGGAACCCCATGCAATAAAACACACGTAAGGTAAATATAACAACTTTACTACACAGAGACATACACATATAATACACACGGTCACCGCGGTCACACGACCGGGCCCTCCAACACCCTTTGTGTCCCACGCCTGTTACGCAGTACACCCAAAGTATCTAGGGGCCCTTGGGCACCCAACCACCCTAGTGTCCACCAGGAACCACCTGCCCAAGTGCGCTGCCCCAGTAAGGTTGGTGCACGTGTGGAGTTGAGGTACCTGCCTGTGCTCCAGCCTCAGGCCGCGTCCCGAGTTGGTCCCTATCACTGGGGTTACAGGGGCAGTGTCCCTATCTACTGGGCCTGTCCCTGCAGCAACCACAAGCTGAATGGGGAGTTGGGGCTTGGCTGTGGCCTAACAGGGGGTATTTGGCCTAGTGCAGGTGCCACAGACACCTGTACACACAACCTACCCCTTCCCTGTCCCAGCTCCGACTGGCATGGCTGTCAGAGCGCGCCAAATGTATCCTGTGCTCAGCAGGGAAATCCTACAGCCCTATTGGCTGTTGTGTAGGACATGACTGTAGCCCCTGGGGCTGATGGGGGTTGTAGTTCCCCTGCGGACCTGGGTAATGGTCGCCCTGCACCTCTGCTTCTGCGCGAAGCTCCTTAATGGCCGATGCGCATGAGAGCCGTTCTGCGCATGCATGCGCAATTCAAGAGGGCGACCCCCGCTAGTTGGGTGCGCCGCGTACCCTCCGGAGCACTGGATCGCTCCCTGTGTACTGCCCCCACCTTCCTGCCTTCTCCCCGGCCTCCTCCCCGCCACCCATCGGATGCACCCGCACCCCTCCGCAGCGGATCGGGAGCCACCGGGAACCCAGGGGGAACCTGCCTATGTGTGTCTTTTCTGTGACTGTCCTGTGTGTGTGTGTGTGTGTGTGTGTGTGTGTGTTTGTTCTGTGACTGTCCTGTTGTGTGTGTGTTTTCTGTGACTGTCCTGTCTTGTGTGTGTTTTCTGTGACTGTCCTGTTGTGTGTGTGTGTTTTCTGTGACTGTCCTGTTGTGTGTGTGTGTTTTCTGTGACTGTCCTGTTGTGTGTGTGTTTTCTGTGACTGTCCTGTTGTGTGTGTAACAGGTTTCCCCCACCCTCTGGGAGATTACACTATTACAGGGTGTGTTGTGCTGGTTACTTGCTGGCTCACAGAAGCGCTGAGTTTCCATATGTATTAATCTGGAAGACAGGACAGGCTTTTGGAGTGATAGTTGCTTCTTTCTCAATGGTGCTGCGCTTCCATCTCCTGCAGGCTCCAGGAGTGCAGGAGACAATTCTTGCAGGAGAACTCACTACTGATACTCCCCCTGATGAATTGCAGTCTCAAGCAGGGCCTCCAGCCGTGATAGGATCCTAGGGGTAGGACATCAGGTCCCATCACTGCATTCAGTCTCCCTCCTGCCCAGTAACTGACACCCAGGCAGGGTCTTGGTGAACAAGCAGCTTTATTTCTCCTTCTGCACAGATTCTCCTTACAGCATATTCTCTGCCATCTCAGGACCTCTAGATGGTGCTCGCCCAGTATCATGGGCTCAATCTTGGAGGTCTCTAGGCCAGCCGGACTAGAGTGAACATGCTTTCCCCGCTACAGTGAAGACTGATAGCTCCTTCCTCACTCCTTGAGGAGCAGAGAAAAGACTCTCAACTTTTAGCTACTCTCCTAGAAAACTCTGGAAGGGGCGGGCTCATGGACTATACCCACCTCCAAGGGGGCTGTACACAGGCCCTGCCTCACCACCTACCTTCCTTCACTTTCAAGGGAAGCAGAAGGGGGGTGACTGGCCCATAGATTAATCTGTTACTGCCTGGAACTTAACAGGACTTACATAACATAACAGATACACTATGTGGGGAAAAACAGGTACTATGGAACATACCATGTTACACTCTCCCCTGGGTGAAAATCCCAACGACCTCACTTGGGTCCGAATTTGCAGCACCATCTGTCATCCTGGAACCTGCAGAATGACAGAAATCAATATACATAATCAGTACATATCCCTTAATACATATCATCCTATGATAACAGTGATGATAACCATTTAACATAACTACACAGGTAACTCTCAAGCGCTGTGTACATTAATGGCGCTATATAAATAAAGACATACAATACAATACAGTTGTAATAACGAGGGTCCGTCCTTTTAACAGGCCGTCCACCATAATCTTCTACCCATACGGAGTAGATCTTGGGTACACCAGCTTCCTGGCGTACCTCCACCCTGTCCATAAAAATACAAGTATCTATCATCCACTCTCCCATGATGGAACATATTAGGGACTCTGATGAATTATCTATAACTTGTTTTGCGCTGTAGATACTCTGTTACAGCTAATCGCAATCACTCACGCCGGTGTTCCTCTATTTCCTGCATTATTGGTTCAGGAACATATGGGAAATAGTATCCGTGAGCCTGCCGGGGTCTGGCTCTTATAGCCCGGTCAGCTCTGCTTAGTTTTACTAGCTTAAGGCCCCTTCCCTGGCCAGGTAACACCCAGAACCCTGGGTCCTTTGGATTAAGCTTTCTGTTAAGACAAGGGGAACCTTTGGGGATGCAAACTCCCATCTTTATCTCACTCTCTTTCTTAAAGAGAGATGATCCAGATGGTGAAGACACATGGGACACCTCTGATGGCGAACCTGAGGACCCCCTAAATGATTGAAAGGAGCCTCTACTTCCTGGCCTCTTTATACACCTTGCAACAGGTACACTCCCTTCTGATTCTGAACTCTCACTCAGCCATCTCCCAGTCTGTGCATCCTCAGGAAATGTAGTTAACACAAATCCCTGCACCGTGGGATCATCACATTTCACCCCCTGGGAACTGCCCGTGGATGAAGGGGCAGTGGCAGGGGCAGAGTAAGCCTGGGCAAAGTCCTTAAAGTCCAGTACCGGGGCAGTGACAGGTGGGGCACTTAGTACTAAGGCCGGGGACTGGGGATCAAACACATCATTTAATACAGAAAGGGGCTTCCCTCCTTATAACAGTGGGTGTTGACTTAGCTGCTGCTACCCGGTGTCCCCGTCCCCGTCCAGCAGGGGGTGGCACCGGGGCACGGACGCACTTCTCTCTCTCTGAATAGGGAGCCTCCGCCAGGCTGGCGACATGGAGCCAGTCCCACACGCACCGCTCCTGAGCTCAGCGGCGGTGCGACCGGCTCTGCGGACGCCATCTTGGTGACGTCACGGAGGAGCGACGGTCTCGCAAGACCACCGGCGCAACCACCGCCCGGCGCCATTGGTGACGTCCCTTCTGGTAAGACCGGAAGTTCGGCACTGAGCTGCGCACCGGACGAGGCCGCAACCGGCGCCTCAAGCGAGTAGACAGCATCTGGATCTGCTGCAAGGTAAGACTTGGTCGGCTCACCCACAGCCGGGTAGGAGACGTCCAGCGTTGACTCCGCAGGTGGTAGGCGGACACCTCCAACGACAGCTGGGCGATAGATCTGGTCGGACGCTCCGGAGCCTTGGCAGCTTCTGCACCCAGCTTTAAAATACCGGCAAATCGGAGATTGGCTGGCAGGAGAATTCCCACGCTATGGGTTGCAGGACAAGCTGTGGGTCTGCCTGTCCCAAAGTGTATAAGACAGCTAGTCGCCCTCCCAGAACTCTCTCTGCTGTTGTTCTCTCTTTTGTGTTCCATGTGTTCCTACGTGGTTCTATGTGTTCCCAAGTGATTCCAGAAGTCCAATTTGCCATAAGGGCAAGAACTTGTCGGACCGGACCCAGCGACGCCTTGCTGAGATTGCAAGGAAAAAGGCTGCAGGACTTTTTAAACCGGAATATTTTCTAAGTCCCCACTTCAGCACTGGACTGTTTTAAAGACTTTATTTCAACTAGGAAAGTCAGTTTGTCAGCCCCAGCCCCCCATTATACATAATTGTAATTATGGAATAAATTACAATTTATTTTACTTATTGGCTTTGCTCAATGATATGTTCCCGGTTTTAAATGTGTAAGTACCTTTCCCCTGTGACATTCCCCGAGAGAGAAAAGGCTGAAACCGCGTCTCTAGAACCATCTCCTTCCTATATGTACCATCTCCTTCCTATATGTACCGCCTCTGATGTCCGTGTTCCCTGGCAACACAGGGCGGGGCTTAGAATAAACTGACACCCTGTGACGGTGAGGGGGTAACCAAGCTCGATAATGAAGGTTAAGCCCCTGATCCATGTTTTGGGGTCCTAGAGTGTCAGCTCTTGGACCTGGCTGTCGCACATGCATTACTGTGACTGTGTGTAAATTATGCGAGAATAAATAATTTTTGTGTTTTTGCCTTTCCAGCAGTGCCAGCGAGCAGAGACTGCGGGGGGGGGGGGGTGTGTGCCAGCGAGCAGAGACTGCGGGGGGGGGGGGGAGGGGGGTGCCAGCGAGCAGAGACTGCGGGGGGGGGGTGCCAGCGAGCAGAGACTGCAGGGGGGGGTGTGCCAGCGAGCAGAGACTGCGGGGGGGGGGGGGGGGGTGCCAGCGAGCAGAGACTGCGGGGCTGGGAGTTTCAGGGTGTTTTGCGGAGAAAGTCTTGTCAGATTGTGGCTATGTAGCGGGGTCCCCGAGTTACGGGATACCCCAAAGATGTACCTGAGAATCAGGTAAGATTTTCGGATACATTGAAGCCCAGTGCTCTGGACTTCAGGGGGTGCCCCAGCTATGTGATAAAGCTGTGAGGCTTTTATTTGTGTGCTAAATGTAAAGTCAGGTTTCTACCGCGTGGCCGGGATACGGCTGGTAAGAGTAGCGAGTATATCTCCTTATTCTATCGCTGACCCAGAAAGGGGACTCAGACATTTTCAGCACAAGATACAGTGTAAAGGTATATTTTACTAAAGGATTATATTTAATAGGTATATATGCTTGTAACCTGTATATGAACTGTGGGATTTCCATGTCCCGGGTTCCGAGAGACCAGCAGCCACCAGGCGTGGTGCCACCGTGTCTGCTCAGGTCCCGCACTTGAAAGCCTCAGGGATGCCACGGTGTTAGAACAGGCGGGGTGCGGGAGTTACACTGAAGTACCACGTCCTGGTATCACAAAGGGCTATCCGGCCACATTTGCCCATCCCCAGACTTTGAGCCTGGCACAGCGGGGGGCTCAATGTGGTAAGAGGCAGAGGTGCCAGGTTGGTGCATGCCCCTTAGCAGAATTGAAATCGGTGCCCGCCCGGCTTCAGAGTACCGAAAAATCATTGATAGGCTGGCAGGAGAATCCCCGCGCGCTGATTGGCTGTAGTGGTTTGTGAATGGGACTCCAAAACCTATAAGAAACCTTGCAGCCAATCAGGACCTCAGATTCTAAGCACCAAACCTTCAGCGGCAAATTCAAAGAAGCTCTGAGAGAAACAGACGCGAGCCGGCTTTTCAGGGGCCAAGTTCTGAAAACGGAACGTAGCGGTAGCGGCAGCGACTGGAACTGCGCCAAATTGAGTTCCAGGACATTTGTGAGTACCTCCCGGTCATTGGAAAGGGCTCGTACAGACTACATTTTGTACCCGTGTGCGACTGGCACCCACAGAGGAGCCAAGAGCACCCATTCAACCAGCCCAGCGAGGGACTTCGACGTGGGATCTACACTTGCCACCAATGGACCAGCAGCGGAGATCGTGAGACATCAGATTGCGCCGGTCGGGCTGCAATCCAACAATGTCTTGCAGAAGCATCTGCCCAAAGTGACCATCGGAGATCGCCAAGCGGCCGGCTTGCTCAACTCTGGTGCCACTGTTACCCTGGTCCAGCTTGATATGGTCCGGCCAAAGGATTTGATCCCAGGCACCGGGATGCAAGTGACCATGCCAGACAGTGGACCGCGGTCCATCCAGGTTGCCCGGTATTTCTTGATTGGGGTGCCGGACGTGGCATGAGGGAGGTGGAGGTATTCCCCGGGTTAGATGCTGATGTCCTCCTTGGCAATAATCTGGGGCATGTTACTTGCGTTTTTACAGCAGAGCTGGCTCCTGTTGCAGCGATTACCAGGAGCCAGCGATCAGGAGTTGCACCTGAGGATTCCTCCTTCCCCCCACATTTGAGACCAACAGTTCCAGTGGTCTCTGGGGTGCGCAACTAAAAAACCTCTAATAGTGATAAACAGTGATCAAATAGAATTGTGTAATAACAAGTACCCTTCTAGTTTAAACTGAGTAGTTAAACCACATAGTACCACAGTGTGATATACAAACATTTATACATAACCGTGAAGTGTGGTATATAAAGGCGTCTGCAGCTATAAACCAGGGGGTGGCTCGGCACCCCCCTAAGCACTAAGGAAACGAAAACAAAAATCAGCGCAAAACGCAAATAGTGAAATAAGTAAAATATTATTATATATTAAAAATAGGGATAAATATTCTGCGTACATCAAGAAGCTAGAACATAAACCTTGAGTGTGCACAGCACACGAGTTACCACTCGGCAGGTGAGGGTTCAGGAGTCAGGAACTGGTTTCTCTGGCAAACGTCTCGGGTAACAGCTGTGGGGATTCCTCCTTCACATGGACACCCGGACACGGAATTGCAGCCTCTGTAGAAACTTTACCTCTGGTCATGTGGAACACGAAATGTCCAAAAGTTCTTTAGCCTAGAGTCACACGGCGAAAGTCCCCAGATCGAGCAGTGAGGGGGACTCAAAGCATCCAAAATGCTCTCAGACCGGCACAGCCACAGACGGGAGCGGACTCTCTCCCAGCAGTGTCTCCGGCTCGAGACACTGACGCTCCGTCGCGGTGCGCTGTAGAATGACATCACAGTCGCGGTTCTCGGCAACCAAAACACAGGGATGGAAAATAGTCTCTAGAAAGCCCAATGTTTAGGAAATAGCAACGAAAAGCCTACTACACATAGGTAAAGATTAGATCCTACGCGTTTCGTAGTATAACACTACTTCATCAGGGATAAAAAATATCATTTCCCAGATGCATTATATTCCTCTCATACACACCCCATTGGTCAGCTAATTAGCAAAAAACGACCAATCACACGGGTAGTGCAGCAGTCAGAATGACCGGAGAAATGAAGGTTAACACTAAAACAACAACTTTATTCAATTAACAATGAAACTTAAAATACAAAGCAACTTTAAAAAACAGTTTAAAATTAATCTGCAATAAAAGAAACACATGATTAGCATATATCCAAAACTAGCATAAAAATATCAACACAGATAGAGAAAAGGGAATATCACATATTCGGAGCAAACCAGGCGATAATATTTAGTATAAAGCCCAAATATCAACATCCTCATTTAACCCTTTCGGGGACATTGTATCTAATTTGTGAATCCAATAAGTTTCTCTGGATGAGAGGGTTTTAACCCTATCACCTCCCCTCCTTTTACACGGTGTTTGCTGAATTCCCTTGAAAGTTAAACTTGAGGGATCTTTATTGTGGTGGGTCAGGCAATGCCGTGATCCACCAATCAGGGCCTGGGCATGTAGGCAGCACCTTCCTACCCACCAATCAGGGCCAGGGCATGTAGGCAGCACCTTCCTACCCACCAATCAGGGCCAGGGCATGTAGGCAGCACCTTCCTACCCACCAATCAGGGCCTGGGCATGTAGGCAGCACCTTCCTAACCACCAATCAGGGCCGGGGCATGTAGGCAGCGCCTTCCTACCCACCAATCAGGGCCTGGGCATGTAGGCAGCACCTTCCTAACCACCAATCAGGGCCGGGGCATGTAGGCAGCACCTTCCTATCCACCAATCAGGGCCTGGGCATGTAGGCAGCACCTTCCTACCCACCAATCAGGGCCTGGGCATGTAGGCAGCACCTTCCTACCCACCAATCAGGGCCGGGCATGTAGGCAGCACCTTCCTACCCACCAATCAGGACCTGGGCATGTAGGCAGCACCTTCCTACCCACCAATCAGGGCCTGGGCATGTAGGCAGCACCTTCCTACCCACCAATCAGGGCCTGGGCATGTAGGCAGCACCTTCCTACCCACCAATCAGGGCCGGAACATGTAGGCAGCACCTTCCTATCCACCAATCAGGGCCGGTCATGTAGGCAGCACCTTCCTACCCACCAATCAGGGCCGGGGCATGTAGGCAGCACCTTCCTATCCACCAATCAGGGCCGTTCATGTAGGCAGCACCTTCCTACCCACCAATCAGGGCCTGGACATGTAGGCAGCACCTTCCTACCCACCAATCAGGGCCGGGCATGTAGGCAGCACCTTCCTATCCACCAATCAGGGCCGGTCATATAGGCAGCACCTTCCTACCCACCAATCAGGGCCGGGGCATGTAGGCAGCACCTTCCTACCCACCAATCAGGGCCGTTCATGTAGGCAGCACCTTCCTACCCACCAATCAGGGCCTGGGCATGTAGGCAGCGCCTTCCTACCCACCAATCAGGGCCGGGGCATGTAGGCAGCACCTTCCTATCCACCAATCAGGGCCGGTCATGTAGGCAGCACCTTCCTACCCACCAATAAGGGCCGTTCATGTAGGCAGCGCCTTCCTACCCACCAATCAGGGCCTGGGCATGTAGGCAGCTCCTGGCCCTGAGTGTTGCAATATTATGTTTTAAGTGTTTAAAAAGGGGGGAGGGAGACCCCTAGCAGACAGGGGGGGAGGCCCCTAGCAGACAAGGAGGGAGACCCCTAGCAGACAGGGAGGGAGACCCCTAGCAGACAGGGAGGGTGACCCCTAGCAGACAGGGAGGGAGACCCCTAGCAGGCAGGGAGGGAGACCCCTAGCAGACAGGGAGGGAGACCCCTAGAAGACAGGGAGGGAGACCCCTAGAAGACAGGGAGGGAGACCCCTAGCAAACAGGGAAGGAGACCCCTAGCAGACAGGGAGGGAGACCCCTAGCAGACAGGGAGGGAGACCCCTAGCAGACAGGGAGGGAGACCCCTAGCAGACAGGGAGGGAGACCCCTAGCAGACAGGGAGGGAGACCCCTAGCAGACAGGGAGGGAGACCCCTAGCAGACAGGGAGGGAGACCCCTAGCAGACAGGGAGGGAGACCCCTAGCAGACAGGGAGGGAGACCCCAAGCAGACAGGGAGGGAAACCCCTAGCAGACAGGGAGGGAGACCCCTAGCAGACAGGGAGGGAGACCCCTAGCAGACAGGGAGGGAGACCCCTAGCAGACAGGGAGGGAGACCCCTAGCAGACAGGGAGGGAGACCCCTAGCAGACAGGGGGGAGACCCCTAGCAGACAGACAGGGTGGGAGACCCCTAGCAGACAGGGAGGGAGACCCCTAGCAGACAGGGAGGGAGACCCCCAGCAGACAGGGGGGAGACCCCTAGCAGACAGACAGGGAGGGAGACTCCTAGCAGACAGGGAGGGAGACCCCTGGCAGTCAGGGAGGGAGATCCCTAGCAGACAGGGAGGGAGACCCCTAGCAGACAGGGAGGGAGACCCCTAGCAGACAGGGAGGGAGACCCCTAGCAGACAGGGAGGGAGACCCCTATCAGGCAGGGAGGGAGACCCCTAGCAGACAGGGAGGGAGATCCCTAGCAGACAGGGAGGGAGATCCCTAGCAGGCAGGGAGGGAGACCCCTAGCAGACAGGGAGGGAGACCCCTAGCAGACAGGGAGGGAGACCCCTAGCAGACAGGGAGGGAGACCCCTAGCAGACAGGGAGGGAGACCCCTAGCAGACAGGGAGGGAGATCCCTAGCAGACAGGGAGGGAGATCCCTAGCAGGCAGGGAGGGAGACCCCTAGCAGGCAGGGAGGGAGACCCCTAGCAGACAGGGAGGGAGACCCCTAGCAGACAGAGCCTGCAGAGAGTTACAGAGGTGTGGCTGTGACAGGGAGAAACTGCAGTGTCCAATCCAGTGCTGGTCTCAAGCCTGAAAACCAGTCCTGTAGGCACTGGGCAAAGAGAGAACAGGGAAATCTCTGCAAGTAGGTCCTTGGGACTAGTTAGGCAGGGTACTCCCCAGTGTCCCCAGTTGGGTATAGGTCCCTGTGACTAGTTAGGCAGGGTACTCCCCAGTGTCCCCAGTTGGGTATAGGTCCTGTGACTAGTCAGGCAGGGTATCTCCCAGTGTCCCCAGTTGGGTATAGGTCCTGTGACTAGTTAGGCAGGGTATTCCCCAGTGTCCCCAGTTGGGTTTAGGTCCCTGTGACTAGTTAGGCAGGGTATTCCCCAGTGTCCCCAGTTGGGTTTAGGTCCCTGTGACTAGTTAGGCAGGGTACTCCCCAGTGTCCCCAGTTGGGTATAGGTCCTGTGACTAGTTAGGCAGGGTATCCCCCAGTGTCCCCAGTTGGGTATGTGTGATGTTCGTGTGTTTTGTATAGTTGTGGATATGTTTTTCCAATAAATTAATTTTATAAACTCTTGTGTTCTGTCTGGGGATATTGATCCCGGGTATTAGTCCTGGTCTCCCGTGTCTGTCTGGCGATATTGATCCCGGGTATTAGTCCTGGTCTCCCGTGTCTGTCTGGTGATATTGATCCCTGGTACTAGTCCTGGTCTCCCGTGTCTGTCTGGCGATATTGATCCCTGGTATTAGTCCTGGTCTCCCGTGTCTGTCTGGTGATATTGATCCCTGGTATTAGTCCTGGTCTCCCGTGTCTGTCTGGCAATATTGATCCCGGGTATTAGTCCTGGAATCCCGTGTTCTGTCTGGCGATATTGATCCCGGGTATTAGTCCTGGTCTCCCGTGTTCTGTCTGGCGATATTGATCCCGGGTATTAGTCCTGGAATCCCGTGTTCTGTCTGGCGATATTGATCCCGGGTATTAGTCCTGGTCTCCCGTGTTCTGTCTGGCGATATTGATCCCTGGTTTTAGTCCTGGTCTCCCGTGACAGCGAGTAGGTAAAGCGGGTGATCGTGTGAAGGCACCCTTGAACCCATTACCGGTAATCGGGAAACCCTTCCAGAGAGTAGCTATGGACATAGCGGGACGCCTCATGATCACCAGCTGGTCTGACAAGCGCTTCATACTCACATTGGTGGACTTTGCCACCAGGTACCCTGAGGCTGTAGCGCTTGCCACCATCGATGCAAAGGCAGTAGCTAAGGCATTGCTAGTTATCTTCACTAGAGTAGGTTTCCCTAGTGAGTTTCTAACCAATCAAGGGTCGCAATTCATGAGTGAATTGTTAGTGTCTCTGGGATGTGTGCGGGGGGAAACACCAGCACACGACCCCTTAACACCCCCAGACCAACGGGTTATGTGAGCGGTTCAATGGGACCCCTGGAAAGGACTCGTACAGACTTCATTTTGTAGCCATTTGGACTAGGAAAGTTTAGTTCGTTAGCCCAGGTCCCCAGTAAGCGTGTTTTCTATTGCATATTGTGATCCATTGTGTGTTTGTCTTTTCCTGGAATAAATTACAATTTATTTTACCTCCTTGTTTTGCTCAATCATATGATCCCGGTATAAAAGGTATTAATAAACCCGGTCTCCCGTGACACACTCCCAATCCTGTGTAATAGAAAGAGTGTCACTACCTACTGTACACGGGTCCGCAACATTAACCCCAAAAATGCCACAGTAATCCCACGGAGAATTACATGGAAATGCCAAAGGAGCGGGACACTTCCTCCTTTATCACTTTCTTTCTTGCCCGGGTTTCTAACTCAGTTCTGCATTTGTGACCTGTGACTTCTTCAGGATGTTTTGCAAACAATGCTCTGTGACTAAAGGAGCGCGGCTTGCCAGATTCAGTCGGTATCTAGATGTTCCCCCTAGTTATGAGATGCATTTCTGGAGAGCGCAATGAGAGTTCATCATAGATAAATGTATAGACTACAGAACTTTCCAAAGTTCACATTTCTTCTTCACATGTACAGAGCTTTCCCAAACCTGAGAGGTCTCTTCTTCATCACATTACAGAGCTTTCCCAAACCTCACAGGTCTCTTCTTCATCACATGTACAGAGCTTTCCAAACCTCACAGGTCTCTTCTTCATCACATGTACAGAGCTTTCCCAAACCTCACAGGTCTCTTCTTCATCACATGTACAGAGCTTTCCAAATCTCACAGGTCTCTTCTTCATCACATGTACAGAGCTTTCCCAAACCTCACAGGTCTCTTCTTCATCACATGTACAGAGCTTCCCAAACCTCAGAGGTCTCTTCTTCATCACATTACAGAGCTTTCCCAAACCTCACAGGTCTCTTCTTCATCACATGTACAGAGCTTTCCCAAACCTCACAGGTCTCTTCTTCATCCCATGTACAGAGCTTTCCAAACCTCACAGATCTCTTCTTCATCACATGTACAGAGCTTTCCCAAACCTCACAGGTCTCTTCTTCATCACATGTACAGAGCTTTCCAAACCTCACAGGTCTCTTCTTCATCACATGTACAGAGCTTTCCCAAACTTCACAGGTCTCTTCTTCATCACATGTACAGAGCTTTCCAAACCTCACAGGTCTCTTCTTCATCACATGTACAGAGCTTTCCCAAACCTCACAGGTCTCTTCTTCATCACATGTACAGAGCTTTCCAAACCTCACAGGTCTCTTCTTCATCACATGTACAGAGCTTTCCCAAACCTCACAGGTCTCTTCTTCATCGCATGTACAGAGCTTTCCAAACCTCACAGGTCTCTTCTTCATCACATGTACAGAGCTTTCCCAAACCTCACAGGTCTCTTCTTCATCACATCTACAGAGCTTTCCCAAACCTAACAGGTCTCTTTTTCATCACATGTACAGAGCTCACTAAACCTCACAGGTCTCTTCTTCATCACATGTACAGAGCTTTCCCAAACCTCACATGTCTCTTCTTCATCACATGTACAGAGCTTTCCCAAACCTCACATGTCTCTTCTTCATCACATGTACAGAGCTTTCCCAAACCTCAGAGGTTTCTTCTTCATCACATGTACAGAGCTTTCACAAACCTAACAGGTCTCCTCTTCATCACATGTGCAGAGCTCACTAAACCTCACAGGTCTCTTCTTCATCACATGTACAGAGCTTTCCCAAACCTCACAGGTCTCTTCTTCATCACATGCAAAAAGCTTTCCACACCTCACAGGTCTCTTCTTCATCACATGCAAAAAGCTTTCCAAACCTCACAGGTCTCTTCTTCATCACATGTACAAAGCTTTCCCAAACCTCACAGGTCTCTTCTTCATCACATGTACAGAGCTTTCCCAAACCTCACAGGTCTCTTCTTCATCGCATGTTCAGAGCTTTCCAACCCTCACGAGTCTTTTCTTCATCACATGTACAGAGCTTTCCTAACCTCACGAGTCTCTTCTTCATCACATGTACAGAGCTTTCCAAACCTCACAGGTATCTTCTTCATCACATGTACAGAGCTTTCCAAACCTCACAGGTCTCTTCTTCATCACATGAACAGAGCTTTCCTAACCTCACGAGTCTCTTCTTTATCGCATGTACAGAGCTTCCCAAATCTCACAGGTCTCTTCTTCATCACATGTACAGAGCTTTCCAAACCTCACAGGTCTCTTCTTCATCACATGTACAGAGCTTTCCCAAACCTCACAGGTCTCTTCTTCATCACATGAACAGAGCTTTCCTAACCTCACGAGTCTCTTCTTCATCACATGTACAGAGCTTCCCAAACCTCAGAGGTCTCTTCTTCATCACATGTACAGAGCTTTCCCAAACCTCACAGGTCTCTTCTTCATCACATGTACAGAGCTTTCCCAAACCTCACAGGTCTCTTCTTCATCACATGTACAGAGCTTTCCAAACCTCACAGGTATCTTCTTCATCACATGTACAGAGCTTTCCAAACCTCACAGGTCTCTTCTTCATCACATGAACAGAGCTTTCCTAACCTCACGAGTCTCTTCTTTATCGCATGTACAGAGCTTCCCAAATCTCACAGGTCTCTTCTTCATCACATGTACAGAGCTTTCCAAACCTCACAGGTCTCTTCTTCATCACATGTACAGAGCTTTCCCAAACCTCACAGGTCTCTTCTTCATCACATGAACAGAGCTTTCCTAACCTCACGAGTCTCTTCTTCATCACATGTACAGAGCTTCCCAAACCTCAGAGGTCTCTTCTTCATCACATGTACAGAGCTTTCCCAAACCTCACAGGTCTCTTCTTCATCACATGTACAGAGCTTTCCCAAACCTCACAGGTCTCTTCTTCATCACATGTACAGAGCTCACCAAACCTCTTCTCTACATGAAACTTCTTGAGAAAGCGCCTGTTTGGTGTGAAACGTGTGGGAGGAGTTTTCCCTTTTTTTGTCCGTAATTTGTGTTTTTAATGATGCAATAAAGTATTTTTTTCTATTTGTTTCTAGTATCTGGTGAATTCCTCTTCCTTGGGGTCTGCGTCTACCACAGATTCTTTTTCACTTTTTGCTCTTTTTCACGTGTACAGAGCTCTCTAAACCTCACAGGTCTCATCTTCATGTGTACCGTATTTCTCAAACCTCACAGGTCTCTAATTCCCATGTGCAGAGCCTTTCCAACCTCACAGGTCTCTTCTTCACATGTACAGATGCTGATGCTCTTCACGTTAGAGCACGTTCCCATCTCCTGCTCTCCGCTGCTCCAGCTCAGCCAGTTCTGGAGTGCAAAGTACTTTCCATTCTCCCACTCGGATAGGCACCCGGCCCCGTTCCCAGGTGCCTCTGGCACAGACCCGAGAATACCGCTTAGCTCACCTCCGCTTCAAGATCCGAATGAGCTGCTCAGGCCACCTTTTTCTATATTCCCTCTGTCATAGGAAAGCATTGTAGAGAGACTGGAGACCAATCAGAGTGCGAATTCAGCTCATCGACCAATCAGGAAGCGAGGGCTCGCCTCCATGGACCAGTCAGGGCTGGGGACGGGGTTTGAGAGAGTTAAAGGGCTGTGGAGGTAAATATAAACTGGCCAATGGCAGCAGCACCTGTCAGAGGGACTCGGTAACGGCTTCCCCCGGCGACAGGATATCCCCCGCTGGGGACTCGGCAGTGACTTCCCCCGGCGACAGGATATCCCCTGCTGGGGACTCGGTAACGGCTTCCCCCGGCGACAGGATATCCCCTGCTGGGGACTCGGGAGTGACTTCCCCCGGCGACAGGATATCCCCCGCTGGGGACTCGGCAGTGACTTCCCCCGGCGACAGGATATCCCCTGCTGGGGACTCGGTAACGGCTTCCCCCGGCGACAGGATATCCCCCGCTGGGGACTCGGCAGTGACTTCCCCCGGCGACAGGATATCCCCCGCTGGGGACTCGGCAGTGACTTCCCCCGGCGACAGGATATCCCCCGCTGGGGACTCGGCAGTGACTTCCCCCGGCGACAGGATATCCCCCGCTGGGGACTCGGTAACGGCTTCCCCCGGCGACAGGATATCCCCTGCTGGGGACTCGGCAGTGACTTCCCCCGGCGACAGGATATCCCCCGCTGGGGACTCGGCAGTGACTTCCCCCGGCGACAGGATATCCCCTGCTGGGGACTCGGCAGTGACTTCCCCCGGCGACAGGATATCCCCTGCTGGGGACTCGGCAGTGACTTCCCCCGGCGACAGGATATCCCCCGCTGGGGACTCGGTAACGGCTTCCCCCGGCGACAGGATATCCCCTGCTGGGGACTCGGGAGTGACTTCCCCCGGCGACAGGATATCCCCCGCTGGGGACTCGGTAACGGCTTCCCCCGGCGACAGGATATCCCCCGCTGGGGACTCGGCAGTGACTTCCCCCGGCGACAGGATATCCCCTGCTGGGGACTCGGTAACGGCTTCCCCCGGCGACAGGATATCCCCCGCTGGGGACTCGGTAACGGCTTCCCCCGGCGACAGGATATCCCCCGCTGGGGACTCGGCAGTGACTTCCCCCGGCGACAGGATATCCCCCGCTGGGGACTCGGCAGTGACTTCCCCCGGCGACAGGATATCCCCTGCTGGGGACTCGGCAGTGACTTCCCCCGGCGACAGGATATCCCCCGCTGGGGACTCGGCAGTGACTTCCCCCGGCGACAGGATATCCCCCGCTGGGGACTCGGCAGTGACTTCCCCCGGCGACAGGATATCCCCCGCTGGGGACTCGGCAGTGACTTCCCCCGGCGACAGGATATCCCCCGCTGGGGACTCGGCAGTGACTTCCCCCGGCGACAGGATATCCCCCGCTGGGGACTCGGGAGTGACTTCCCCCGGCGACAGGATATCCCCCGCTGGGGACTCGGTAACGGCTTCCCCCGGCGACAGGATATCCCCCGCTGGGGACTCGGCAGTGACTTCCCCCGGAGACAGGAAATCCCCCGCTGGGGACTCGGCAGTGACTTCCCCCGGCGACAGGATATCCCCCGCTGGGGACTCGGCAGTGACTTCCCCCGGCGACAGGATATCCCCCGCTGGGGACTCGGCAGTGACTTCCCCCGGCGACAGGATATCCCCCGCTGGGGACTCGGTAACGGCTTCCCCCGGCGACAGGATATCCCCCGCTGGGGACTCGGCAGTGACTTCCCCCGGCGACAGGATATCCCCCGCTGGGGACTCGGCAGTGACTTCCCCTGGCGACAGGATATCCCCCGCTGGGGACTCGGCAGTGACTTCCCCCGGCGACAGGATATCCCCCGCTGGGGACTCGGCAGTGACTTCCCCCGGCGACAGGATATCCCCTGCTGGGGACTCGGCAGTGACTTCCCCCGGCGACAGGATATCTCCCGCTGGGGACTCGGCAGTGACTTCCCCCGGCGACAGGATATCCCCTGCTGGGGACTCGGCAGTGACTTCCCCCGGCGACAGGATATCTCCCGCTGGGGACTCGGCAGTGACTTCCCCCGGCGACAGGATATCCCCTGCTGGGGACTCGGCAGTGACTTCCCCCGGCGACAGGATATCCCCTGCTGGGGACTCGGCAGTGACTTCCCCCGGCGACAGGATATCCCCTGCTGGGGACTCGGCAGTGACTTCCCCCGGCGACAGGATATCCCCCGCTGGGGACTCGGCAGTGACTTCCCCCGGCGACAGGATATCCCCCGCTGGGGACTCGGCAGTGACTTCCCCCGGCGACAGGATATCCCCCGCTGGGGACTCGGCAGTGACTTCCCCCGGCGACAGGATATCCCCCGCTGGGGACTCGGCAGTGACTTCCCCCGGCGACAGGATATCCCCCGCTGGGGACTCGGCAGTGACTTCCCCCGGCGACAGGATATCCCCCGCTGGGGACTCGGCAGTGACTTCCCCCGGCGACAGGATATCTCCCGCTGGGGACTCGGCAGTGACTTCCCCCGGCGACAGGATATCTCCCGCTGGGGACTCGGCAGTGACTTCCCCCGGCGACAGGAAATCCCCCGCTGGGGACTCGGCAGTGACTTCCCCCGGCGACAGGATATCCCCCGCTGGGGACTCGGCAGTGACTTCCCCCGGCGACAGGATATCCCCCGCTGGGGACTCGGTAACGGCTTCCCCCGGCGACAGGATATCCCCTGCTGGGGACTCGGCAGTGACTTCCCCCGGCGACAGGATATCCCCTGCTGGGGACTCGGCAGTGACTTCCCCCGGCGACAGGAAATCCCCCGCTGGGGACTCGGCAGTGACTTCCCCCGGCGACAGGATATCCCCCGCTGGGGACTCGGTAACGGCTTCCCCCGGCGACAGGATATCCCCTGCTGGGGACTCGGTAACGGCTTCCCCCGGCGACAGGATATCCCCCGCTGGGGACTCGGTAACGGCTTCCCCCGGCGACAGGATATCCCCCGCTGGGGACTCGGCAGTGACTTCCCCCGGCGACAGGATATCCCCTGCTGGGGACTCGGCAGTGACTTCCCCCGGCGACAGGATATCCCCCGCTGGGGACTCGGCAGTGACTTCCCCCGGCGACAGGATATCCCCCGCTGGGGACTCGGCAGTGACTTCCCCCGGCGACAGGATATCTCCCGCTGGGGACTCGGCAGTGACTTCCCCCGGCGACAGGATATCCCCCGCTGGGGACTCGGCAGTGACTTCCCCCGGCGACAGGATATCCCCCGCTGGGGACTCGGCAGTGACTTCCCCCGGCGACAGGATATCCCCCGCTGGGGACTCGGCAGTGACTTCCCCCGGCGACAGGATATCCCCCGCTGGGGACTCGGCAGTGACTTCCCCCGGCGACAGGATATCCCCCGCTGGGGACTCGGCAGTGACTTCCCCCGGCGACAGGATATCCCCCGCTGGGGACTCGGCAGTGACTTCCCCCGGCGACAGGATATCCCCCGCTGGGGACTCGGCAGTGACTTCCCCCGGCGACAGGATATCCCCCGCTGGGGACTCGGTAACGGCTTCCCCCGGCGACAGGATATCCCCCGCTGGGGACTCGGCAGTGACTTCCCCCGGCGACAGGATATCCCCCGCTGGGGACTCGGCAGTGACTTCCCCCGGCGACAGGATATCTCCCGCTGGGGACTCGGCAGTGACTTCCCCCGGCGACAGGAAATCCCCCGCTGGGGACTCGGCAGTGACTTCCCCCGGCGACAGGATATCCCCCGCTGGGGACTCGGCAGTGACTTCCCCCGGCGACAGGATATCCCCTGCTGGGGACTCGGCAGTGACTTCCCCCGGCGACAGGATATCCCCCGCTGGGGACTCGGCAGTGACTTCCCCCGGCGACAGGATATCCCCTGCTGGGGACTCGGCAGTGACTTCCCCCGGCGACAGGAAATCCCCCGCTGGGGACTCGGCAGTGACTTCCCCCGGCGACAGGATATCCCCCGCTGGGGACTCGGTAACGGCTTCCCCCGGCGACAGGATATCCCCTGCTGGGGACTCGGTAACGGCTTCCCCCGGCGACAGGATATCCCCCGCTGGGGACTCGGTAACGGCTTCCCCCGGCGACAGGATATCCCCCGCTGGGGACTCGGCAGTGACTTCCCCCGGCGACAGGATATCCCCTGCTGGGGACTCGGCAGTGACTTCCCCCGGCGACAGGATATCCCCCGCTGGGGACTCGGCAGTGACTTCCCCCGGCGACAGGATATCTCCCGCTGGGGACTCGGCAGTGACTTCCCCCGGCGACAGGATATCCCCCGCTGGGGACTCGGCAGTGACTTCCCCCGGCGACAGGATATCCCCCGCTGGGGACTCGGCAGTGACTTCCCCCGGCGACAGGATATCCCCCGCTGGGGACTCGGCAGTGACTTCCCCCGGCGACAGGATATCCCCCGCTGGGGACTCGGCAATTGCTTCTCCCCAACGTCCGCTCTGCCGTAGCATCAATCAAACTGCATCAGGCGCGGCCTCCCTGTGTGAGGACAGAGCCTCCTCGCCAGTTAGCGCCTCCCAATGCATTTCGTATAATCACGCTCCTTCCATTGTGAGTAACCTTTACTAACTGTTACTAATCCAATTGTTTTATATTTAGCATCTTATTTTAGTTACATAGTTACATAGTTACATACAGTGTTACATAGTTACATAGTTACATAGTTACATAGTAGATGAGATTGAAAAAAGACTTACATCCATCAAGTTCAACCTATGCTAAATTTAGACAACAGATACTGTATCCTATATCTATACTTACTTATTGATCCAGAGGAAGGCAAACAAAAAACCCCAGAGTCATATCATCCAATGATATCTCATAAGGGGACAAATAAATTTCTTCCAGACTCCAAGAATTGACAATCGGATTAATCCCTGGATCAACATCCTTCCCATGTAAACTTATTTGGTATATCCCTGTATATCTTTCCCATCTAAAAATATGTCCAACCTTTTTTTTGAACAAATCTATTGTATCTGCCATCTCAGTCTCCATGGGTAATGAATTCCACATTGCAACTGCCCTTACTGTAAAGAACCCTTTCCCTTGTTGCTGGTGAAATTTCCTTTCCTCCAACCTTAAGGGATGGCCCCGAGTCCTTAGTACTGCCCGTGGGATGAATAGTTCTTTTGAAAGCTCCTTGTATTGTCCCTGAATATATTTGGATATAGTTATCATATCCCCTCTTAGACGCCTCTTTTCTAATGTAAATAAATCTAATTTAGCTAGCCTCTCCTCATAAGTTAGATTGTCCATCCCCTTTATTAATTTGGTGTCTCTTCTCTGCACTCTCTAGTTCCATAATGTCTTTTCTTAGAAATTGTACTCCATATTCATATTACTAATGCTTTGTAAAGGGGCATAATTATGTTTACTTCCCTTCCATCCATTGCCGGTTTGATGCAAGATAAGATCTTGTTTGCCTTTGCAGCTACTGCATGACTTTGGGCACTATTGCTAAGCCAGCTGTCTACAAGCACTCCTAAATCCTTCTCCATCAACGATTCCCCCAATTAATCCCCATCTAATTTGTAATTCGCCTTTTTATTCTTGCATCCCAAATGCATAACCTTACATTTATCTGTATTAAACCTCATCTGCCATTTACTGCCCACGTTTCCAGTCTCTCCAAGTCCTTCTGAAGAGAAATTACATCCTGCTCTGATTCTATTACCTTACACAATTTAGTATCATCAGCAAAGATGGAGACTTTGCTCTCGATCTCAACCTCAAGGTCATTAATAAACAAGTTAAAAAGCAGGGGTCCCAGTACCGATCCTTGAGGTACTCCACTCACGACTTTAGCCCAACCTGAAAAAGTTCCATTTATGACAACCCTCTGTTGCCTGTCCTTTAACCAGTTTTCAATCCATGTGCATATATTATTACTGAGTCCAATTTTCTTTATTTTATACACCAACCTCTTGTTTGAAACCGTATCAAAAGCCTTTGCAAAATCTAAGTAGACCACATCAACTGCTTTACCCTGGTCTAAATTCCTACTTACCTCCTCAAAGAAACAAATAAGGTTAGTTTGGCATGATCTATCCTTCATAAATCCATGCTGACTATTACTAATAATTTTGTTTCCATTAGGTATTCCTGAATATTATCCCGTATTAAACCTTCAAGTAGTTTCCCTACTATTGAAGTCAGGCTTACAGGTCTGTAATTCCCCAGTTGTGATCTAGCTCCCTTTTTAAATATAGGCACCACATCTGCTTTATGCCAATCTTGTGGTACTGAGCCTGTGGAAATGGGGTCCTTGAATATTAAATATAATGGTTTTGCTTAACTCCTTGAGAACTCTTGGATGTATGCCATCGGGGCCAGGTGCCTTATTTAGATTAATTTTTTTCAAGTCGCTTATGAACTTCTTCCTCAGTTAACCAATTGTTCATTAATATGGAGGTTGTGGCTTCCTCCTGCGGCGCTACTATTGAACTTGATTATTCCCTGGTAAACACAGAGGCAAAGAATTTGTTTAATACCTCAGCTTTTTCCTTATCTCCAATAATCTGCCTACCCATCTCCCACTGAAAGGGTCCTATATTTTCTTTTCTCATTTTTTTGTTATTAAGGTATGTAGCCCTGGTTCCTATCGAACACAGACCACTACCATGTGCTATATGACCTGTAGGCTCACAGGGCCTAAGCCTTTGCCACGGAGAGTCTGGGGTGCTCACAATACCTATGCTTTGGTGCAGCGCCTCCACCTGCGATAGCTTCCGCCCTAGGGGAAGTGGGTCTTCGCAGGAACTTATGTACATGAACACACACACGCACAGCAATACCGTAACCAATATGTTTTACTTATAGCAACCAGCAACGCAATCACAGGTGCCCCTCTCTAGAGGAGACACTACTACCAGCGTCCTTGGAACGCTCACTCTCCCTCTCCCTCCACCGGGTGATCCCACCCCGTGTCCAGTTCCCGTGCGGAATACGTTCCCCCACCCCCAAGTGAGTCAGTGGGTGTATAAGTGTGTGACTGCGCAGCCACCGTGTCCCGGAGTGAGAATGGTACCGTTGGTGCACTTGGAGTTTACTTGCCGGGGTCTCCTGTACCCGGTTCTGCAACTATCTTCACAAAGGATCGGCGTGGGCGTAGATGACGTCACCCGTAGATGTCCGGGGCGATCCCACCCAGACACGCTGCAACTTAGTGGCGGGGCCTGGTCCCAGACCTCCCGTGGCTTTAGAACTGTCCTGATATGACTCGTAGCACAGTAAGGGGATCCGGAACCTGACTATGGCCAGTCCCTAGCTCCGCTGCACACTACTGGGGCTCAGGGTCTAACTGGGCCTGGGGCCTGCGGCCTAGGTAGGGGCGGCAGCCTCCCTACACCGGAGCTCCTTCTCCTTCCTCTGACAGCTAGCTCTGACCACTCGTGCACCCCTCCACTTCCTTTTCCTCCCTCCTCCCGTACCTGATTGGTTCTGGCGCGTCACGGGGGAAACGAGGGGGCTGCTGGGACCCTTAGTCCCCTAACTCCCCTCCTCCCCTAGCTCTCCTCCTTCGCAGGCTTTTTGTCCCTGCCCTGCGCATGCGCAACCTCCGGCCGGACCAATTCTGCGCAGGCGCCAACCTAACATGGCGGCTCCCTCTTGCGCAGAACCTCCGTTATCGGAGCGTTCCCTAGGTGCACCTCCCCTTCAGCCAATTGGGGGGAAAACGGGGTCCCGGCTACATCCTCCCCCCTGTGGATTCCAACTTCCCCGCTTGGACAATACCTTTGAACTGGTACAACATTATATAATGAAAAATTGCATAACACATGACATATCACTCTCTTAAATCAGATTGTACATTTCGCTGAACATCACAATTACTGATTGTACGTGGCTGTGGGCCCACTGCTGAGCCTCATAGTGGGGTGCCCCAAACTGATCGTAGTCCATCCTCATGGGAGGTTGCCCATTCCTTTGGCTTCGCCTTAACGATTGTTCGGTCACTCCCTTGGGGGAGTGACTTTTTTGGTCTTGAATCTCGAGTTCTTCCCTTGAGGGGGTTACAGTCTCTAAATTATCCCGACTTGGTGCAAAACACGGGCTTAGTGGGTCCAGTGACAAATTTTCCGAGCCACCCCCTGGGATGAATGCTCCCCTCGCCCTTTACCCGTAGCTCCATCGGGAGGTACGCTCTGTTGAGGGCCCCTTTGAGAGGTTCCCTCTTGTGGATCTTCTTGAACGGTTGAGTTCCCTGGCATGTCGTCTTCCGAGGTCCCTTCCCCATCCAACGGGGATGCAGGCCACTTCAAATCCCCCTCTTCCACTCGGGGAATAGGGAGCAAATGATTCCGGTGCCATGTCTTCACCCGACCCTCCGAGTCCTTGATGCGGTAGACTGGAAGGCCAGGCATTTGTGAGACTACCTCGTACACTCCCTCCCTCCATCGGTCAGCCAATTTATGTTTTCCAGGCACTCCCAGGTTACGGAGGAGTACGGCGTCACCGGGTTTAATGTCTCTGTGTTTAATTTTGTGATCGTACCGCTGTTTATTCCCGGCGTTCAGTTTTTCAGTAGATTTCTCAGCTTGTACGTAGGCCCGTTGCAGATTCTCTTGCAATCGCTGTACATATCGGAAATGAGTAGTGTTCTGTACCCCATCGGTGGAGACTCTCAATCGTATATCCACCGGCAGTCGCGCTTCTCGTCCAAACATGAGAAAGTACAGAGAGAAACCCATGGAGTCATGTCGTGTGCAATTGTAGGCATGCACTAGCGTTTCCACGTGTCGACTCCATTCAGACTTTTCCACCCCCGTTAAGGTGCCTAGCATGTCCAATAACGTGCGGTTGAACCGTTCCGGCAATGCATCCCCTTCGGGGTGGTAGGGGGTAGTTCGAGACTTTCAGCAGTTCTTTTATTAAGTTGCTTTCAAAGTCTCTTCCCTGATCGGAATGAAGTCGTTGAGGGAGCCCGTAATGCATAAAGTACTTTTCCCAGAGCACCTTGGCCACCGTGATGGCTTTCTGATCTTTGGTCGGGAAGGCCTAGGCGTAGCGAGTATAATGATCCGTGATGACCAGCACATTGCCTATCCTGCGGCTGTCAGGTTCAATGCATAGGAAGTCCATACACACTAAGTTCATAGGCCCTGTGCTTTTTAAGTGGCCCATTGGGGCGGCCCTGGTGGGCAATGTCTTTCGCTGAATACACCGCACACACCGTCGACAGTGATGCTCTACTGCTTCTCTCATTTTGGGCCAGAAAAATCGACCTCTCACTAGGCCGAAAGTCTTGTCAACTCCCAAATGACCATGTTCATCGTGTAGAGCCCTCAGCACCAAGTACTGTAGTCTTTTGGGTAGTACCAGTTGTCTCCTATTGGGGTGGTTATGATACTCTACCACTCTGTATAGCAGATTGTCTCTTAGTTCGAACTTGTCGGCTTCTCGCATTAGTATACCTCCTACATACCCCGGAGCTTGTCTGAGGAGGGCCGGACGATTTTGCCGGAGAGCATAGCGAATGGCCCCCGCGACCGGGTCTTGCTCTTGGTAGCGTACCATATCTTTCCAGGCTATGATCTTGTCTGGAGTAACGTGCATGCCACTGGGATCCCGATAAGCCTCCGGTATAGCGTTGGATGTGCACCCTAGAGAGTCGGCCACCCGTAATTCTGAGAATGCCACTTGATCATTGACTATGGCAGCGGTACAACATAGAGCTCTTAGTCCGGGTCCCGGGATTTCTTCCCATTGGTCCTCATCGGGTGTAGTGGCCAGCACTGGTCGCCTAGACAGGGCGTCAGTGCCAATGTTTAAGGGCCCGGGCTTATATATCAGGGTGAAATTGTAATTGAACAGGGCATCCAACCAGCGATGGCCGGCCGCGTCGAGTTTGGCTGAGGTCATAATATAGGTAAGTGGATTGTTGTCGGTCCGCACCTCGAATGACACACCATACAAATAATCACGAAGCTTGTTGACAATGGCCCACTTGAGGGCCAAGAACTCCAGTTTGTGCACGGGGTAGTTCTTTTCACTGGGTGTCAGGCTGCGGCTGATATATGCTACTGGTCGTAGTCCCTCTGGATATTTTTGATGTAACACCGCCCCTAGCCCATGCAGACTAGCATCCACGTGTAAGATATATGGTTGTTCGGGATTTGCATAGGCCAACACGGGAGCCGCGGTTAAACTCTGTTTTAGGTCCTGTAAGGCTTGTTCGCACTCTGTCGTCCATTTGTCGCCGAAGGGTTGTCGGGTAGGCTTAGCCTTCCGGCCGGTGTCTTCCGGATATATCTTGAGGAGGCCGTTGAGGGCTTTGGCCCGTCGGGAGTACCCCTCCACAAACCTGCGATAATATCCGCAGAACCCCAGGAACGATCGTAACTCCCCTACATTGTCAGGTCGGGGCCAGTTGACGACGGCTTCTATTTTGGCTGGGTCCGTAGCGATTCCTTCAGCGGACACTATGTGTCCCACGTAAGTCACCGAGGTTCGGCAGAAACGGCATTTCTCTAAAGAGAGCTTAAGTCCTTCTTGCGCTAATCGGTCAAGTACTTTCAGGAGTCGCGCCTCATGTTCCTCCAAGGTCTTCCCGAAGACTATGATGTCATCCAAGTACACGAGACATTCTCGGGGGTTCAGGTCCCCTAAAGTCTTCTCCATTAGCCGCTGGAAGGTGGCGGGGGCACCACATATGCCTTGGGGCATACGGGTGAATTAGTAGAACCCCAAGGGACAAATGAATGCCGTTTTCTCTTGATCCTCATGACTCATAGGCACCTGATAGTACCCGGACCGTAGGTCCAACACACTGAACCATTTGCTTCCATGTAGCGCGTCCAGGATTTCTTCTATACGGAGAAGATTGTACTGGTCCGGTATGGTTCGATTGTTAAGGGTCCGGTAGTCTACACATAACCTCACCGTCCCATTCTTCTTTCGCACTACCACGATGGGCGAGGCATAAGGACTTTGTAACTCTGTAACGATTCTGGCTTCTTCCATCTCATGGAGGACCGCGCGTACATCTTCCACGTCCTTGGGGGCGAGCCGGCGGGAACGTTCCCTGAAGGGCTTGGTATCAGTCATCCGAATGGTGTGTTGGGCGTGTCGGCTACACCCCACATCCATCTCTCCGGTAGAGAATACGGATCATCTCTCCTCCAGCTGTACTCGCAGCCGTTCCTTCCAGGTATCCGACAGCCCGGACGAGCCAAAGTCGAAGTCTAGCGGCGCTTCGTGATCGTCAACTCTGGCGGCTTTTACTTGTACGGCCTCATTCACCGAGGTGACGGGGTAAATCCTCCCTATCCTTTGTCCCGCGTCGATGGCCATGGGGAAGGGCGAAAGATTTTGGACCATCACATAAATTCGACAGGGGATGGCGGTCGGCCAATCCCGAAATTCTGGTATTAGCCGATACCCTCGGCAGACATCTTCTTCGGGCGTACTTTCGAGAGAAAAGAGCTGCTTCTCGCCTACTCGTTCCGCATATGCACACCAGGCGGGTACCCTCTGCGTTTCTCCCGGTAAAAGCCGGGTCAGCCTGCCCGGCCTCAGAACAGCAGTCCGTGGTCCTCCACGGGGGCCGGAGGGGAATCCGGGTCCACCTGGACCAGTTGTAGCTGTAGGCTGGACATGGGCAGTTTGTTAGTTTCGTGTAGATAGGCCCGGATGACTGCTTGTACAATGTCAGCATTCGTACCCAGGATGATGGGATACTTAGGTGTCTCTTTGGGTTCCGGACACACCAAGGCGTCCACCTTCATGGGATGGGACTTCCCCGTGTTGAGCTGTTGTATCTCCAAGTCCACGGTCACTGTGCCATCAATGGGGTAGTCGTCATTGCTCAGCCCTCTTACTTTGATATGTCCTGCCGACTTCAGAGGACGCTTCTGGAGGTGTCGATCATAGAATCCACGATATATGATGGTTACTTGGGATCCTGTATCCAGCAGGGCAGAGGAGTAGATACCGTCTACTAGTACTCGGATCAGCGCTACTGGCCCCACGCGGTTACTCTCCTCTTCGGGTTCGCTGCCACTTTGGGTGGAGACAGGGACTTCGGGGCTGGTCGCGTATACACCACATATCATGGCCTGAGGCGTGAACTTCTTGGGTGACGGGCTCCGGTGGTGAGAGTCCCCCATCTGACAATCGTAGGAGATGTGCCCCTTTTTCCCGCATTTATAGCAGGACATATCTCGGGAGGAGGTACGGCGGTCATACGGAGGCGAGGTTCGGCCAGTGTATTTCGGTCTCTTCGGGCCTGGTTTATCCGGCGGTTCTTCCTTCTTTTCAGCACCCCCTTTGGGTTTAGGGTTGCTGGCTGCTTTAGACTTCTGTGGGGAGTGAAGCATGAGATGTATTTCGTGCTCTTTGACTTGCTGTAACAGTTTGATAAACGAGGGGGGAGGCCCTCGAGTGAGATTATCGCGAATCATGTTTGCAATAGGGTGAGTAGGACTGGAGCCCCGTAGATATTGTTTGCGGAGGTATTCATCCATCTGGGATGCGGCCAAGTATTTATGATGCAGGAGGGGTCCCAGGGAGATTTGCACGCGGTGGATATAGGCAGACAAATCTTCTCCCTCCTTTTGATTGATGGCGTAGTACTTAGCCCACAAGGCCCCATCATCCTCGGTCGCACTATAGGCCTCAACTAGAAACTCAATCATCATACGAGCTGTCAGATCGGGGTACTGCTCTCGGTGGATACTGATCAAAGTGGACGCCGGGGGTCTCAAGCACTCCATGAGCCGTTGGCGTTTCACTACATCGGTACAAGACCATTCTTCCATTACTCCCCTAGTGTGCTCCTTCCAAGGGTCTATCCCATCCTCCCCCGTGGGCACAGGTAGCATCCCCGAGAAGGCCTTTAATTTTCGGTAGCTTTGGGAATGCGTGGCCAGGGTGAGCGCTTCCACTAACGGCGGTAAGCTTGAGGGGGTGGTTAACTGGTCTATCATTTAGTTTCTGCAGCATGTCACTACGCACCCCCGCTTCTTCTGAGGTGCTAGACCCGGGGTAGCTACATTCTGACGGACAACTACCCACCTCGGTCGCAGGGTAGTGAGCAAAGGGGAGCGCTGGGTCATCATCACCAAGTTCCCCCACAGGGGGGTCCCGAAGGGGATAGACCAAGGGGCTGCCGCCGGACGGAGAGTTCAGAAGCGGCAGATATTGAGGTGCAAAAAGAAAAGAAAAAGAAAAAAGGCTGGGGCGCTCCCTATTTATTCAGGCTTGTAGTACTGCCTGTGAGGTAATGTATAACCAAGGAAAGGGTAGTGTATACTTGCCCTTGTTGTTTTCTGCAGCTGGACCAGTAGAGAAGATAAAGCCCGGAATCTTCTTGTAGCAGCAGTGGAAATGGAGGGATGGTCAGCGCACGGGATTTTGCTCAGAAATTGAGATAAAACAATGGGAAACACGGAATTAGTGTTTTGAGCAGGCAAACAGAACAATGAGGAGTTGAAAATTTTAAAAATTTTAAAATTTTAAAATTAAAATTGTGTGGTTGTTTAACAGTTTGTGTGCAATACGACAATGCTGTTGGAGATAAATGTATAAAAATGCTAAGATCAAATGTGTATATACAAGACTATAAACTATAAAGCGTATAATTCGACTTGGGGGTAGGTGAAATAAATATGTGTGATATGTATGGGTGACTCGCGGGCTTCTATATGCTTGGATAGCCTGCTGTTAATCAGGGGTTAATGGGGTAATGCAATTTGCTCGCAAAGTCTAATGTGCAGTCCTTCCCTCAGGGGGTACTGCCAGAAAGGGTAAATCTGTTAGCTTTCTCACCCTCCCAATGGAGGCTGTATGTGAGTTGCTTCTCTCCCAGGTGCCCAAATTGGAAAAAATGGGCCGAACTCGGTGAGTAAGCAGATAAGATTTATTATAATGCAAAGACAGAAAAATAACACTCACGATACAGTATAAAATAGCCCAGCCTCAGCCCGATCTATCCGGTGGAATAAAGGTTTCACAAACTATTTTATTACAATAGGACTAATTGATTGCAATCAAACAACCAATTAGCTATCTGCCTATAAAGAGGGAAGACACAGGGCATCCGGCAGGAACCTGAGAAAGCATTACTGCGAAATGCGTAGTTCCCTGCTGGAGCCCATTGAGTGAAGGACCCAGCCAGCCTGCTGACATCCGGGAAGACCTCTTCTTCCGGCCCCGCCGTCGGACGCGATCGCGGGAATCACACTGGAGAGAAGGACACCACCGGATAGATCGGGCTGAGGCTGGGCTATTTTATACTGTATCGTGAGTGTTATTTTTCTGTCTTTGCATTATAATAAATCTTATCTGCTTACTCACCGAGTTCGGCCCATTTTTTCCAATTTGGGCACCTGGGAGAGAAGCAACTCACATACAGCCTCCATTGGGAGGGTGAGAAAGCTAACAGATTTACCCTTTCTGGCAGTACCCCCTGAGGGAAGGATTGCACATTAGACTTTGCGAGCAAATTGCATTACCCCATTAACCCCTGATTAACAGCAGGCTATCCAAGCATATAGAAGCCCGCGAGTCACCCATACATATCACACATATTTATTTCACCTACCCCCAAGTCGAATTATACGCTTTATAGTTTATAGTCTTGTATATACACATTTGATCTTAGCATTTTTATACATTTATCTCCAACAGCATTGTCGTATTGCACACAAACTGTTAAACAACCACACAATTTTAATTTTTTAATTTTTTAATTTTTTTAATTTTTAAGATATTGAGGGGTGGTAGGCTCGAGGACTTCTAGATCTCACCGACAATCTACGAGCAAGGTGTTCCACTTAGCATCTTGATCTATGAGTACGTCTACCAGACGGGCTTTGGCAAAACCCGGTAGTTGTCGTAAGGCCGTTTGCAATGTATCTAAGGGTAAAGCCATGGGTACTTGGGTCACCGCCACTGCGCGGCGGGTGGACGTGCGCATTTGTCGTGCCCAGTCGTGCATTTCTTGACGCGAAGGAAGGGCCATGGCGATATATTTTTTTTCCGGGGGGCACCCCAGGTCTAAGATCTCAGCAGCGCCTCCAAATGTAGCCCTGGTTCCTATCGAACACAGACCACTACCATGTGCTATATAACCTGTAGGCTCACAGGGCCTAATCCTCTGCCACGGAGAGCCTGGGGTGCTCACAATACCTATGCCTTGGATCAGCGCCTCCACCTGCGATAGCGTCTGCCCTAGGGGAAGTGGGTCTTCGCAGGAACTTATGTACATGAACACACACATGCACAGCAATACCGTAACCAATATAAACATACAAATAAATTGTCCCAGGCGCTGTGAATAAAGTCCAATGAACCCAAATACCGTGAACCAATTGGGCAGTCTTTAGTATAGGCTTCCTATGCCAGATAGGTGATCTTGATAGTTGTTGGACAGGCAGGGGTGTAGTCTGATATGATGTGCTGATGTCTCTGAAATCATAGAAAAAAACAGCAGGGCACGCACATAGCGTGGTATGTTTTTTCAATTACCCCCCTGCCTAGAACCCTGAAATCCTACTTACAGGATGGGGGCTCTCAGGTACAGTTGAGAGAACCTGTGCCTCATGTCTCTGTCCCTCAGAACGTCTCACGGATCCACGTGGTCTGGTCTGTAGGGGTCCCCTCACTCAGCGATAATGGTAGTAGGGATGGTTTACTCCAACGCTCCCACAGATTAATGCGTGTGGGGGGGGGGGGGTTGAGACGGGGAAGATATGGAAATATACTAGTGTGATAACGTACAAGGTATTTATTGACATAAAACAACAATAAAATCACACTTACAATGTGGAAAGTTGGCGAGCTCCGCTCACAATGCCGTCCGCAGCCTGTGTAGCTCCTAGGATGCGGACGGCATTGTGAGCGGAGCTCGCCAACTTTCCACATTGTAAGTGTGATTTTATTGTTGTTTTATGTCAATAAATACCTTGTACGTTATCACACTAGTATATTTCCATATCTTCCCCGTCTCAACCCCCCCCCCCACACACGCATTCATCTGTGGGAGCGTTGGAGTAAACCATCCCTACTACCATTATCGCTGAGTGAGGGGACCCCTACAGACCAGACCACGTGGATCCGTGAGACGTTCTGAGGGACAGAGACGTGAGGCACAGGTTCTCTCAACTGTACCTGAGAGCCCCCATCCTGTAAGTAGGATTTCAGGGTTCTAGGCAGGGGGGTAATTGAAAAAACATACCACGCTATGTGCGTGCCCTGCTGTTTTTTTCTATGATTTCAGAGACATCAGCACATCATATCAGACTACACCCCTGCCTGTCCAACAACTATCAAGATCACCTATCTGGCATAGGAAGCCTATACTAAAGACTGCCCAATTGGTTCACGGTATTTGGGTTCATTGGACTTTATTCACAGCGCCTGGGACAATTTATTTGTATGTTTATTTGGTTTATACAGATTTGGAATAGTCTGTTGATTTTTTGTTCCTTAGGCTGCTTTTATCTTTTAATTAAATTTTGATCACTTTATGGTTATTCACCTTAATTTGTTATCATAGTTATCACTATTTTATTTTTGTGTAGGTCAGCGCTTTTTAGAGGGCTTATTATTGTTTGTTTACCGTAACCAATATGTTTTACTTATAGCAACCAGCAACGTAATCACAGGTGCCCCTCTCTAGAGGAGACACTACTACCAGCGTCCGCGGAGCGCTCACTCTCCCTTTCCCTTCACCGGGTAATCCCACCCCGTGTCCAGTTCCGTGCGGAATACGTTCCCCACCCCCAAGTGAGTCAGTGGGTGTATAAGTGTGTGACTGCGCAGCCACCGTGTCCCGGAGTGAGAATGGTACCGTTGGTGCACTTGACATTTTACTTGCCGGGTACTCCTGTAACCGGTTCTGCAACTATCTTCACAAAGGATCGGCGAGGGCGTAGATGACGTCACCCGTAGATGTCCGGGGTGATCCCACCCAGACACGCTGCGACTTAGTGGCGGGGCCTGTTCCCAGACCTCCCGTGGCTTTAGAACTGTCCTGGTATGACTTGTAGCACAGTAAGGGGATCCGGAACCTGACTATGGCCAGTCCCTAGCTCCGCTGCACGCTACTGGGGCTCAGGGTCTAACTGGGCCTGGGGCATGCGGCCTAGGTAGGGGCGGCAGCCTCCCTACACCGGAGCTCCTTCTCCTTCCTCCGACAGCTCGCTCTGACCACTCGTGCACCCCTCCACTTCCTTTTCCTCCCTCCTCCCGTACCTGATTGGTCCTGGCACGTCACGGGGGAAACGCGGGGGCTGCTGGGACCCTTAGTCCCCTAACTCCCCTCCTCCCCGAGCTCTCCTCCTTCGCGGGCTTTTGTCCCTGCCCTGCGCATGCGCAACCTCCGGCCGGACCAATTCTGCGCAGGCGCCAACCTAACATGGTGGCTCCCTCTTGCGCGGAACCTCCGTTATCGGAGCTTCCCTAGGTGCACCTCCCCTTCAGCCAATTGGGGGGAAAACGGGGTCCCGGCTACAGGTACTTAAAGAACTTTTTAGGGTTGACCTTACTTTCTATTGCAATCCTTTTTTCATTATCCATTTTTGCTAATTGAATTGCCCTTTTGCAATTTTTGTTATTCCTTATAATTCTGATACGATGTCTCTGTCCCTTCTGACTTAAAGAATCTAAACTCCTTCCTCTTCTTGTCCATTTCCTCCCCTACCTGTTTATTTAGCCACATTGGTTTTGACTTATTTCTTTTATACTTATTACCCAGTGTTATACTTATTACACTGATAAGTGTGCTTTTCTAACAATGTTTTAAAGACTGACCATTTATCTTCTACATTTTCCCTGCAAAAACATCATCCCATTGTTTACTACTAGATTACACCTCAGTTTATTAAAATCTGCCATTCTAAAGTTTAAGGTCTTTGTTGAACCCAAGTAATCTGTTTTTTGATAATTTATTTCAAATGAGACCATGTTATGATCACTGTTACCCAAATGTTCCAGGACTTGAATATTTGTTATTACTTCTACATTGTTTGATATTACCAAATCCAGTACTGCCCCTCTCCTGGTTGGTTCCCCAATAATTTGGGTCATATAATTGTCTTTAAGCACCCCCAAAACTTGTTCCCTTTTGTTGTGATGCTAATCTCATTGCCCCAGTCTATGTCTGGATAATTAAAATCCCCCATTATGCAAACATGACCCAGTTTTGATGCCTTCTCCATTTGCAAAAGTATTTTAGCTTCCTCAATCTCACAGATATTTGGTGGTTTATAGCATATTCCCACAAACATTTTCTTTATACTTTTACCTCCACTGCTAATTTCTATCCACAAAGTCTCTACATTTTCATCATTCCCTTCATAGACATCATCCCTTATAATAGGTTTTAGATCCGGTTTAACATATAAACATACTCCACCTCCCCTTCTATTTGTTCGATCCTTCCAAAAAAGGGAATAACCCTTTAAATGAACTGCCCAGTCATGAGTTTCATCCCACCATGTTTCAGTAATGCCTATGATATCATACTGCTCCCTTACAGCTATTAATTCAAGCTCCCCCATTTTATCTGTCAGGCTTCTTGCATTAGCAAGCATGCATTTCAGTTTTTTTCAGCCTGAACTATTATCTTATCTGCTCCTTCCTTTCTGCTCCCACTTGGTTTAGTCTTTAAAAGTTTTCTAGTATTATCTGTATTTACTATGGGTGTCTCACTGCTTGTCAAACTTGCACTTGCCCCCATTCTACCTCCATACCACCTTGTATCCTCATCTATTCCATTTAGTTCATTATCTATTTTATAACTGGACTAAGGTTTTTTGCACCATCTTATCTTTCGCAATGAAAATGCTGATACAACAGGAACAAGGGGGAGCAAGGGGTTAATGAAACAGTCCAGCAATGTAACAGAAAACGTCGGCACATCCAACCCTCCTAGCAATAGGGGGCTGGGAACAATGGGGGGTGGATAATAAGTGGTAAATATAACTTTACTTTCACGGCCAAGTGTAAGTACATGGATCACACGAGGTATCTGTGGGGGTCCAGCCTTCCAATACCGGACCGTATGGTGTGCTGACTGCAGGCGAGAGGTCTTCTCATGAATAAGCACACGCATTACACTTGGCATTTAAATTGCGCAGGGTTATCAGCCTGCAAAAATCACGTAAGAGTCCTGATCGAGGCTTGTTTAGCTTTTCCCACCCCACACAAGGTGTGAGTACTATTGCAATTCGCATTGAAGGTATATAGTGTGGACACACCACACAACAGTTATCTCTGAGCCTGAGGAAGCCGGAGTACCGGCGAAACGCGTAGCTCTCTTCGTTTGGATTCTTTTGACCTGCAGAGGCGCCCGTAGCGGTTGCGCACAGTCATTACACTACCTTACTCTCCGGACGCGGCGGCAAGAACTTCAGTGGCGGAGCTCGCGACCATACCACGGGCGCCGTATTGGCAGTTTTATGTATGTGAGTGTTTTTATTTATCCACACCATTAAATGTGTTGACTTGTTACAAACACTCGCTCCATTACCTCATCACTACATCCGACGGGAGGCAACTGGGAAGTGTGATGCAGCGACGCTCCTCTTCATGAGAAGACCTCTCGCCTGCAGTCAGCACACCATACGGTCCGGTATTGGAAGGCTGGACCCCCACAGATACCTCGTGTGATCCATGTACTTACACTTGGCCGTGAAAGTAAAGTTATATTTACCACTTATTATCCCCCCCCCCATTGTTCCCAGCCCCCTATTGCTAGGAGGGTTGGATGTGCCGACGTTTTCTGTTACATTGCTGGACTGTTTCATTAACCCCTTGCTCCCCCTTGTTCCTGTCGTATCTCTGTTTCCAAGGGTCTTGGATAGTCCCTACAGGGGTCGAAGCAGAAGGGATTTCTATCTCTATAGGTGCCATTCTATCCATCAGAGGCACCTATCATTTATTTTTTGGTATTATCATCATTATTATTATTTTACATTATTTTTAAGTTTATTTTTCCTTGTCTCCTGGGGTGGGTCCCTTGTGGGATCTGACCAGACAGTTAGCGCCTCGGCTTTCCTGTGTTGCAATGAAAATGCTGCATTATTTTTGCTGAAGCAGACGCCGTGAAGACATGAGTTGTGAAATAGCTGAATAAGTGACATTATGTGCCCAAACGTAACCCAGAGACCGTTTGTCGGGAGCCTGGGTAAATTGTGAGGAAATAACTTCTATGGGCGAGGACCCTATGGAATCTCAGTTCTGTTTATTTTAATGTGAAACTGAGGGAAATGCAAAGTGAGGAAACGAGACGCGCTTTTATAAAGAGGCATTTCAGAATAACGAGGGATTCGTATGATTGAAGATCATTGGAAAATCAGCAGGAAAATCCACGAAGAAACGTTTCATATTAATTCACCTATAATGATGCTGGTTTCCATCCGACTGTGAATCACCCGCCCCCCCGGATATCATTTAATCACCCCTAATCTCCTCCTGCACCAGCACGTTTCCAGTGAGGAGAAAGCAGTGGTACTGCTCTGGGGACCTCAGTCATTAATGTCTTATTATTAAACTTTCATTTTAATTACTGCGCACGAAGAAGTTATGAACACAACACCAGATGCTGTTTCATGGGTCAGCAGAACCAAGATGGACCGAAGCCTGAGCAGTAAAAGCCTCGTGTACCGGACACAGGCCTATTCTAGTAGCTTCAATGTTATCACAGTATCAGAAAGCGTTATCGCAAGTCACAAACCGTGAGGTAGGAAAATACCAATACAGCTCGGGACAGCAGTGTCCTAATCAGTGACTTTCTCTAAGTTCAACCGCTGCGATCTCCCTGCACAGAGAGAGCTGCATCTCCCTGCACAGCTCTTACAGGCGATCTCCCTGCACAGAGAGAGCTGCATCTCCCTGCACAGCTCTTACAGGCAATCTCCCTGCACAGCTCTTACAGGCGATCTCCCTGCACAGCTCTTACAGGCGATCTCCCTGCACAGAGAGAGAGCTGCATCTCCCTGCACAGCTCTTACAGGCAATCTCCCTGCACAGCTCTTACAGGCGATCTCCCTGCACAGCTCTTACAGGCGATCTCCCTGCACAGAGAGAGCTGCGGTCTCCCTGCACAGCTCTTACAGGCGATCTCCCTGCACAGAGAGAGCTGCATCTCCCTGCACAGCTCTTACAGGCGATCTCCCTGCACAGCTCTTACAGGCGATCTCCCTGCACAGAGAGAGAGCTGCATCTCCCTGCACAGCTCTTACAGGCGATCTCCCTGCACAGAGAGAGCTGCATCTTCCTGCACAGCTCTTACAGGCGATCTCCCTGCACAGAGAGAGCCGCCTCTCCCTACACAGCTCTTACAGGCGATCTCCCTGCACAGAGAGAGCTGCATCTCCCTGCACAGCTCTTACAGGAGATCTCCCTGCACAGAGAGAGCTGCATCTCCCTGCCCAGCTCTTACAGGCGATCTCCCTGCACAGCTCTTACAGGCGATCTCCCTGCACAGCTCTTACAGGCGATCTCCCTGCACAGCTCTTACAGCGAACTCCCTGCACAGAGAGACGCTGCGTCTCCCTGCACAGCTCTTACAGGCAATCTCCCTGCACAGCTCTTACAGGCGATCTCCCTGCACAGCTCTTACAGGCGATCTCCCTGCACAGAGAGAGCTGCATCTCCCTGCACAGCTCTTACAGGCGATCTCCCTGCACAGAGAGAGCTGCATCTCCCTGCACAGAGAGAGCTGCATCTCCCTGCACAGCTCTTACAGGTGATCTCCCTGCACAGAGAGAGCTGCATCTCCCTGCACAGCTCTTACAGGCGATCTCCCTGCACAGAGAGAGCTGCATCTCCCTGCCCAGCTCTTACAGGCAATCTCCCTGCACAGAGAGAGCTGCATCTCCCTGCACAGCTCTTACAGGCGATCTCCCTGCACAGAGAGAGCTGCATCTCCCTGCACAGCTCTTACAGGCGGTCTCCCTGCACAGAGAGAGCTGCATCTCCCTGCACAGCTCTTACAGGCGATCTCCCTGCACAGACAGAGCTGCATCTCCCTGCCCAGCTCTTACAGGCGGTCTCCCTGCACAGAGAGAGCTTCATCTCCCTGTACAGAGAGAACTGCCTCTCCCTGCACAGAGAGAGCTGCATCTCCCTGCCCAGCTCTTACAGGCGATCTCCCTGCACAGAGAGAGCTGCATCTCCCTGCACAGCTCTTACAGGCGATCTCCCTGCACAGAGAGAGCTGCATCTCCCTGCACAGAGAGAGCTGCATCTCCCTGCCCAGCTCTTACAGGCGATCTCCCTGCACAGAGAGAGCTGCATCTCCCTGCACAGCTCTTACAGGCGATCTCCCTGCACAGAGAGAGCTTCATCTCCCTGCACAGCTCTTACAGGCGATCTCCCTGCACAGAGAGAGCCGCCTCTCCCTGCACAGCTCTTACAGGCGATCTCCCTGCACAGAAAGAGCCACATCTCCCTGCACAGCTCTTACAGGCGATCTCCCTGCACAGAGAGAGCTGCATCTCCCTGCACAGCTCTTACAGGCGATCTCCCTGCACAGAGAGAGCTGCGTCTCCCTGCACAGCTCTTACAGGCGATCTCCCTGCACAGAGAGAGCCGCCTCTTCCTGCACAGCTCTTACAGGCAATCTCCCTGCACAGAGAGAGCTGCATCTCCCTGCACAGCTCTTACAGACTATCTCCCTGCACAGAGAGAGCTGCATCTCCCTGCACAGCTCTTATAGACGATCTCCCTGCACAGAGAGAGCTGCATCTCCCTGCACAGAGAGAGCCACATCTCCCTGCACAGCTCTTACAGGCGATCTCCCTGCACAGAGAGAGCGGCATCTCCCTGCACAGAGAGAGCTGCATCTCCCTGCACAGCTCTTATAGGCGATCTCCCTGCACAGAGAGAGCTGCATCTCCCTGCACAGCTCTTACAGGAGATCTCCCTGCACAGAGAGAGCTGCATCTCCCTGCACAGCTCTTACAGGCGATCTCCCTGCACAGAGAGAGCTGCCTTTCCCTGCACAGCTCTTACAGACGATCTCCCTGCACACAGAGAGCTGCATCTCCCTGCACAGCTCGTACAGGCAAACTATATCTGTATTTTATTTAAATAACACACTATTGAAGCAGGGGGTCTCCGGAGCTGATCCGCATTAATTTCAGCCTTGTGGACCCCACTGCTTTCCGAGTTACAGGCCCCAGTATGGAGTGCCGGTAGACAGCAGGCTTAGCAATAGTGCCCAAAGTCAGGCAGTAGCTGCAAAGGCAGGCAAGATCTTATCTTGCATTAAATGGGCGATGGATGGAAGGGAAATAACATAATTATGCCCCTTTTATAAAGTGTTAGTAAGACCACACATGGACTATGGAGTACAATTTTGGGCACCAAGAGAAAAGAGGCCCCTTAGGCTGCGGCCACGCTGCCGCTGAGCTCGCTCATGCTTGAGAGCGGTGACGTCACCAATCTCCCAGCATGAGCGATAGGGGTAATAATTTTAGCGTGGCTATTACGCGAGGGGGCGTGTCCTTGGCTGGATCGGGGCTGTGTGTGTGTGTCTCTGTGTGTGTCTCTGTGTCCCTCCTTTTTCTCTCCCCCCTTCCCTCCCTTCCCTCCCTTCCCTCTCCTCTCTCCCCCCTTCCCTCCTCTCCCCACTTCCCTCCTTTCCCCACTTCCCTCCTTTCTCCTCCCATCCCTCCTCACTCTCCTCCCCTCCTCTCTCTCACCCCTTCCCTCCTCTCTCTCCCCCCTCTGTCTGTCTCCCCCTTCCCTCCTCTCTCTCCCCCTTCCCTGCTCTCCCACCCTTCCCTCCTCTCTATCCCCCTTGTCTTTATCCCCCTCTCTCCCTCCTCTGTCTCTCCCCATCCCTCCTCTCTCTCCCCCCTCCCTCTTCTCTCCCCCCTCCCTCCTCTCTCCCCCCTTCCCTCCTCTCTCTCCCCGCCCTTCCCTCCTCTCTCTCCCTGCCCTTCCCTCCTCTCTCTCCCCCCCCTCCCTCCTCTCTCTCCCCCCCTCCCTCCTCTCTCTCCCCCTCCCTCCTCTCTCTCCCCCCTCCCTCCTCTCTCTCCCCGCCCTTCCCTCCTCTCTCTCCCCCCCTTCCCTCCTCCCTCCCCCTTCCCTCCTCTCTCCCCCAATCCCTCCTCTCTCTCCCCCCTCCCTCCTCTCTCTCCCTCCTCCCTCCTCTCTCTCCCCCCTCCCTCCTCTCTCTCCCCCCTCCCTCCCCCCTTCCCTCCTCTCTCTCCCCCCTCCCTCCTCTCTCTCCCCCCTCCCTCCCCCCTTCCCTCCTCTCTCTCCCCGCCCTTCCCTCCTCTCTCTCACCCCCTTCCCTCCTCCCTCCCCCCTTCCCTCCTCCCTCCCCTTTCCCTCCTCTCTCCCCCTTCCCTCCTCTCTCTCCCCCCTCCCTCCTCTCTCTCCCCCCTCCCTCCTTTCTCTCCCCCCTTCCCTCCTCTCTCTCCCCCCCTCTCACCTCTCTCTCCCCCCCTCCCACCTCTCTCTCTCCCCCCTCCCTCCTCTCTCTCTCCCCCCCTCCCTCCTCTCTCTCCCCCCCTCCCTCCTCTCTATCCCCCCTCCCTCCCTCCTCTCTCTCCCCCCTCCCCCCTCTCCCCCCTCCCTCCTCTCTCCCCCCTCTCCCCCCTCCCTCCTCTCTCCCCCCTTCCTTCCTCTCTCTCCCTGCCCTTCTCTCCTCTCTCTCCCCCCCTTCCCTCCTCTCTCTCCCCACCCTTCCCTCCTCTCTCCCCCTTCCCTCCTCTCTCCCCCTCCCTCCTCTCTCCCCCTCCCTCCTCCCCTCCCTCCTCTCTCCCCCCCTCCCTCCTCTCCCCCCCCTCCCTCCTCTCTCCTCCCCTCCCTCCTCTCTCCCCCCTCCCTCCTCTCTCCCCCCCCCCTCCTCTCTCCCCCCCCCTCCCTCCTCTCTCCCCCCATTCTCCCTCCTCTCTCACCCCCTCCCTCCTCCCATCCCTCCTCTCTCCCCCCTCCCTCCTCTCTCTCCCCCCCTCCCTCCTCCCCTCCCTCTTCTCTCCTCTCTCCCCCCTCCCTCCTTCCCTCCCTCCACTCTCTCCCCCCTTGCATCCTCTCTCCCCCCCTTCCCTCCTCTCTCCCCGTCTGCACTCCTCTCTCCCCCTTCCCTCCTCTTCCCCCCCTTCCCTCCTCTCCCCCCCTTCCCTCCTCTTCCCCCCTTCCCTCCTATCCCCCCTTCCCTCCTATCCCCCCCTTCCCTCCTCTCCCCCGTCTGTCTTCCCCCTCCCCCTGCTCTCTCTCCCCCCTCCCCCTGCTCTCTCTCCTCGCCTGTCTCCCCCTGCTCTCTCTCACCCGTCTATCTCCCCCCTCCCCTTGCTTTATTTCCCCCATCTGTCTCCCCCCTCCTCCTGCTCTCTCCCCATCTGTCTCCCCCCTCCTCTGCTTTCTTTCCCCTGTCTCCCCCCTCCCCCTGCTCTCTCCCCCGTCTGTCTCCCCCCCTCCCCCTGCTCTCTCCCCCCCTGCTCTCTCCCCCCCTCCCCCTGCTCTCTCCCCCCTGTTCTCTCCCCCCTCCCCCCTCCCCCTGCTCTCTCTCCCTTCCCTTCTCCCTACCTCCCTTCCCCGCTCTCTCCCTCTCCCCCTCTCTCCCTTCCCCTCTCCCTCCCTTCCCCTCTCCCTCTCTCTCCCCTCTCCCTCTCTCCCTTCCCCTCTCCCCCTCTCCCCCTTCTCTCCTTTCTCAACCCCCTTCTATCCCTTCTCTTTCTCTCTCCCCTCCCCCTCTCTCTTTCTCTCCCCCTCTCTCTGCTCAGAACGCCCCCCCCCCCCCCGGGAAATGCAAGTGAAACAAATCTATTGTAGGATCAATAATGACACATATACACACACACACATACATGTAGGCTACGCTCAGCACCCTCCCCCCCTTCCACCTCTCCCCGCTTAGCCTCCCCCCCCCTTCCACCTCTCCCCGCTTAGCCTCCCCCCCCCCCTGCCCTCTCCGCTCAGTATACCGCCTCTCTCTTACCATTGGTCAGAGCAGGGTCATGTGACCCTGCTCTGAGCTTGAAAGTATATCTCTCTTGTCTCCCCAAGCGCAAAGCTTGGGAGAGCGTGTGAGCCCGCGCATGAGCGCACACGGGAGGACAGAGGTAAGCGCCAAGCGCATAGTGCAGGCAGCGCCAGCGGGGACTCAGCCTAAGAGCGGATATTATAGCTATCATTCTGCATCAAGGATTCCCCTAATTTATCCCCATTTAATGTGTAGGTCGCCTGTTTAATCAGTTAAAATCAAACTTGTTAAATCAGTTAAAATAAAACTACGCTAACACAGCAGGGGCGCGCGTTTCCTCCCCGCGTTTCCTCCCCGCGTTACCTCCCCGCGTTTCCTCCCCGCGTTTCCTCCCCGCGTTTCCTCCCCGCGTTACCGTCCGATTTATTACGCTGTCTGTCTGCAGAAATCGCTCCTGTCATTTGTTTCACGCGATGTGGTTATCGGAGGAATAATATTAACAGGAACTATTTCCAAACTGCCCCTATGTGGGCTAATAATGTAGGGAAGGGCAACATATAACAGACTTATGAGCCCATCACAAAGGTCAGGAGCCCACCACAAAGGTCAGGAGCCCACCACAAAGGTCAGGAGCCCACCACAAAGGTCAGGAGCCCACCATAAAGGTCAGGAGCCCACCATAAAGGTCAGGAGCCCACCACAAAGGTCAGGAGCCCACCACAAAGGTCAGGAGCCCACCATAAAGGTCAGGAGCCCACCATAAAGGTCAGGAGCCCACCGCAAAGGTCAGGAGCCCACCGCAAAGGTTAGGAGACCACCGTAAAGGTTAGGAGCCCACCGCAAAGGTTAGGAGCCCACCGCAAAGGTTAGGAGCCCACCACAAAGGTTAGGAGCCCACCACAAAGGTTAGGAGCCCACCAAAGAGGTTAGGAGCCATCATTTGGTTAGGTGGTCGGAGGGAGCTGCACACAAACACACACATACACACACACAAAGAAGCCTCTGCATGCCTTATTTGGAAGTACCTGTGAGCGTGAGGAGCGTGAGTGTGAAGAGTATGAGGAGTGAGGAGTACGAGGAGTGTGAGTACGAGGAGTGTGAGGAGTATGAGGAGTATGAGGAGTGTGAGTGTGGGTGTGAGTAGTATGAGGAGTGTGAGTAGTATGAGGAGTGTGAGTAGTATGAGGAGTGTGAGTAGTATGAGGAGTGTGAGTAGTATGAGGAGTGTGAGTAGTATGAGGAGTGTGAGTAGTATGAGGAGTGTGAGTAGTATGAGGAGTATGAGGAGTGTGAGTAGTATGAGTGTGAGGAGTGTGAGGAGTGTGAGTAGTATGAGGAGTATGAGGAGTGTGAGGAGTATGAGTGTGAGTAGTATGAGGGGTGTGAGTAGTATGAGGAGTGTGAGGAGTACGAGGAGTGTGAGTATGAGGAGTACGAGGAGTATAAGTGTGAGGAGTGTGAGTATGAGGAGTATGAGCAGTATGAGTGTGAGGAGTATGAGGAGTACGAGGAGTGTGAGTGTGGGTGTGAGTAGTGTGAGGAGTGTGAGTAGTATGAGGAGTGTGAGGAGTGTGAGTGTGGGTGTGAGTAGTATGAGGAGTGAGGAGTGTGAGTATGAGTGTGAGTATGAGTGTGAGTATGAGTGTGAGGAGTGTAAGGAGTGTGAGGAGTGTGAGTAGTATGAGTGTGAGTAGTATGAGGAGTGTGAGTGTGAGTGAGTAGTATGAGGGGTGTGAGTAGTATGAGGAGTGTGAGGAGTATGGTTGTGAGTGTGTAGTATGAGGGGTGTGAGTAGTATGAGGAGTGTGAGGAGTACGAGGAGTGTGAGGAGTACGAGGAGTGTGAGAAGTGTGAGTAGTATGAGGAGTATGAGTGAGTGAGTAGTATGAGGAGTATGAGGTGTGTGAATAGTATGAGGAGTGTGAGGAGTATGAGTGTGAGTAGTATGAGGAGTGTGAGGAGTGTGAGTAGTGTGAGGAGTATGAGGAGTATGAGTGTGAGTGAGTAGTATGAGGAGTTTGAGGTGTGTGAATAGTATGAGTGTGAGGAGTATGAGTATGAGGAGTGTGAGGAGTATGAGTGTGAGTAGTATGAGGAGTGTGAGTAGTATGAGGAGTGTGAGTAGTATGAGGAGTGTGAGGAGTGTGAGTAGTATGAGGAGTGTGAGGAGTATGAGTGTGAGTGAGTAGTATGAGGAGTTTGAGGTGTGTGAATAGTATGAGTGTGAGGAGTATGAGTATGAGGAGTGTGAGGAGTATGAGTGTGAGTAGTATGAGGAGTGTGAGGAGTATGAGTGTGAGTAGTATGAGGAGTGTGAGGAGTGTGAGGAGTACGAGGAGTGTGAGGAGTATGAGTGTGAGTGTGAGTAGTACGAGGAGTGTGAGGAGTACGAGGAGTGTCCCTGTGTAAACATCGCTGGAGTTTCTGGAGATTTTGTTTTATTGATAATTTTGTTACATGAAGGCGCGGCGTTCCCCGTAAATGAATCGTGCTATTTTCAGCTCCTGGCTCCCAGAATAATTACTGGTGTACACCTGTGCACCTCCTGTGGAGACAATATGGGGCCACATATTGCAACTTCTTAGTAATCTAGGTGCCATCGGTGATTCTCCTTCAGAGACCACAGGCACCTAAACCTATCAGTGTCTCTCCAGCCAGAGGCTCTCCGCCGGGAGTAGCGCCGTTTGGCACCGGAGGACCCTCAGCTTAAAATATGTCAATAAAACCAATGGAACATCCTGGCTGGATTACTCCTTTCGTGCATACCACCCAAAGTGACCCAAATCAGGGTCCAGTTATCTCGTGACAGTTTCTTGTTGATCTTATTCTTACAAACTGATGACACAGACGCCTCTTGTTGTGAAACCTTGGAATCCAGAGGAAACAAAAGCAGTATAAATAGTGATAATACCGTGAGCATGTCCCAGATTGTGTGCTGGGGTGTGTGAGGACGCCCCTGGGGGCCACGATGGATAACACTGGGGGCTCACTGGAGGATGATAACAATTCCAAGTCATTTATTTTAGGCGAGAGGATGAGCTTCGCTGGCATGTCTGCATTTGAAATAAACGGTAATGTGAATTTTCCTTTATTTGTGCAGGTGTCCATCACAGAAAAGAGGTATCACTAGCACAAGCATAGCAACGTGACAAAGATTTATCACAGGAAAAAATATCATTATTTAAATATATTTAAAAAAGGAGTTAGATCACAACCGGGGAATTACAGACCTGTAAGCCTGACTTCAATAGTGGGGAAACTACTTGAAGGTTTAATACGGGATAATAGTCAGGAATACCTAATGGAAAACAAAATTATTAGTAATAGTCAGCATGGATTTATGAAGGATAGATCTTGCCAAACTAACCTTATTTGTTTCTTTGAGGAGGAAAGTAGGAATCTAGACCAGGGTAATGCAGTTGATGTGGTCTACTTAGATTTTGCAAAGGCTTTTGATACGGTTTCACACAAGAGGTTGGAGTACAAAATAAAGAAAATTGGATGCGATAAAAATATATGCACCTGGATTGAAAACTGGTTAAAGGACAGACAACAGAGGGTTGTCATAAATGGAACTTTTTCAGGTTGGGCTAAAGTCGTGAGTGGAGTACCTCAGGGATCGGTACTGAGACCCCTGCTTTTTAACTTGTTTATTAATGACCTTGAGGTTGCATCGAGAGTAAAGTCTCCATCTTTGCTGATGATACTAAATTGTGTAAGGTAATAGAATCAGAGCAGGATGTAATTTCTCTTCGGAAGGACTTGGAGAGACTGGAAACGTGGGCAGGTAAATGGCAGATGAGGTTTAATACAGATAAATGTAAGGATATGCATTTGGGATACAAGAATAAAAAGGCGACTTACAAATTAAATTGGGATAAATTCGGGGAATCCTTGATGGAGAAGGATTTAGGAGTGCTTGTGGACAACAGGCTTAGCGTTAGTGAAACACGGGGTATGTAACGATGTAAGTGCAATTTAACACACGGTGCATTTATACAATCACATTGTAGCATGTGGTTATGTTGCAAATGTATAGGTCTGCTTTAATGTAATTAGCACAGAAATCAGTGCACAAATACCTGCACACACACACACACACACACACACACACACACACACACACTGCATATACACATCCACACACACACACAAACTGCATATACACATCCACACACACACATACACAAACTGCATATACGCATCTGCACACACACACACACACACAAACCAAGGGAACCAGGAAAGAAGTGACTGGACTTTATAAACATGAAGAATAATCTATGTACATGCTATGTACGGGTGCATACTATGTACAGGTGCATGCCCGGTACAGGTGTGTGTCAGGTATAGGTGCATGTCAGGTACAGGTGCATGCCATGTACATGCTACAGTATGTACAGGTGCATGCTATGTACAGGTGAATGCCAGGTACAGGTACATGCTATGTACAGGTGCATGCTATGTACAGGTGAATGCCAGGTACAGGTGCATGCTATGTACAGGTGAATGCCAGGTACGGGTGCATGCTATGTACAGGTGCATGCTATGTACAGGTGCATGCTATGTACACGTGAATGCCAGGTACAGGTGCGTGTTATGTACAGGTGAATGCCTGGTAAAGGTGCATGCCAGGTACAGGTAGGGTTGCCAGGTGGCTTCTCCAAAAATTCTGGACTCAATGGGGAAAATTGCGTCAGGTCACTATGTCCAGGGAGGAAAATACCGGACACATACATGTCCAGTATTACAGTACCTCCCATTTTTTACTGGACAGAGTATCCAAATACAGGACAGTCCAGTTCAATACCGGACACGTGGCAACCCTAGGTACAGGTGCATGCCAGGTACAGGTGCATGCTATGTACAGGTGCATGTCAGGTACAGGTGTGTCAGGTACAGGTGCATGCTATGTACAGGTGCATGCTATGTACAGGTGTATGTCAGGTACAGGTGCATGCCAGGTATAGGTACATGCCAGGTACAGGTGCATACCAGGTTTAGGTGCATGCCAGGTACAGGTGCATACCAGGTACTGGTGCATGCAAGGTACAGGTGCATTCCAGGTACAGGTGCATGTCAGGTACAGGTGCATGCCAGGTACAGGTGCATGCCAGGTACAGGTGTATTGAGGAAAAAAGAGAGATCCAGCGCTCCACGGATTTCAAGATAAATGAATTTATTGTGCCACAATAAATTCATTTATCTTGAAATCCGTGGAGCGCTGGATCTCTCTTTTTTCCTCAGTGTACATTGGAATTTGCCTGGCAGGTACTTCCTTGAACCAGCAGCACCGGTAAACTGTATGTATTTATTTATATTGTGGTGTGCAGCCTTAAACCCCCTTTACATAGGTACAGGTGCATGCCAGGTACAGGTACATGCCAGGTACAGGTGCATACCAGGTATAGGTGCATGCCAGGTACAGGTGCATGCCAGGTACAGGTGCATGCGAGTTCGCAGAATATCTAACATCACATACAGAAGAGGTAAAGGACATTTTTGTATGACAAAAAGGACACAACGTAATGATAACACTATTTCTCCATCATTTTAGATACAAAACCAAAAGAGAATTCAAGTGGAAAATGTATTTTCATCACCATCTTTGTGTATTTGATTCTACTCACTGGAGGAATTGGATATTTGATTTATAAAGGTAACTATGAGATCCATCTACTGGGAAAACTGTCTAAATGTTCTACCTGCTAACACAGGCCCAGGTTCACTAAAAGGTGCTACGCTTTAGCACACCTGAAATCCCATTCAAATGATGAGAGATGGATAGATGGATGGATAGATAGATAGATAGATAGATAGATAGATAGATAGATAGATAGATAGATAGATAGATACTTTCCCAAATTGATGCATATAGATGGACCTTTCGCCGGATCCACGAGGACTCTGCCGTGTGAAGCACAAATCAGCTCTATTTTTCCTATTTTTAACCTGACCTGGGATTTATCAAAGTTTTCTACGTGGAAACTCCTCCAATAATTGTGCAAAATGTGATTTTTTTTCCTTGTCAAACCGGGTGCTGTTTTGTGTATGAAACACCCATAGATGAGCAGATGAATTACATTCTTCACTCACACAGACAAGTCTTATTAAGAAGATGAATAAAATCGGCAGGAAACCAGCAGACTCCTGTATTCCATGATGTGAAAAATACATTAAATAAATGAGAGATATTTAATAGGCAATTCAGCACAGGAAAATGTTTATTAAGTGCACACTGGTATCCTCGGGTTCATCCTTAAAAATCTGTGAAATTAATGATCAAGTTTCATGAACCTATTGATTTATGAGAGCTCAATTACAATACAATAATGATATAGTACAATAAGAACATGTTATTATTTGGCACTGACAGTATGCACAGACATTCTCGTATAAAACATCATTTTCAGACAAAAACACAGTTCAAAAAGAATGAATGCATATAATGCAATATAAAGCATATTCCGTTTGCTCTCCATATTAAATGGGAGTTGTACCGTTGTTGTATTTGCACATTGTATTTTCTTATGTACCGATACATTTGGAATAAATGTTTGTTTGTTTGTTTTCTAACCTTATCTGACATTTGTTGTGTAACAGACTTCGCCTGGCAGCGGGAGTTTGCTGCTTTCCGAGCGGAGATCTGCACCGTGCAATGTCTGCACACGAGCCTTCCCGGCGATAACAGGAGAAGTGAGGCCGTTACCGACCCCGAACAAGACGCTCACTCTGTCCTGGAGTCGCACATAGAGAAGCTGCGGCAGACTTGGAATGAAACAATGTTATCTGCTGAAGACCGAGGAACAAGGCGGATCACAGAGCTGGAAGATGAGATTGAAATCATTAGAGTGAACGCCGGAGACATCGTTCTGAGAATGAACAATATCACTGGGACCCCAGGTACGTTATCCACATCCTCAGTGCTGCGGGGCTGCATCCCGTTGTAGTAATGCCTCATCCATCACTTCATTAGGAAAGGAAGAAATAATCCCAGGGGGATAGGGCGTTAAATGAAGATAAATAAATATTTACGGGCCCCTCCTCCAAAGGCCTCCGAGACTGGGGCTAAATTTGCAGCTTCAGCCACCTCCACCAAGGGCCTCTGTGGTTCAAGTTAGCGGCCCTTCCAGATACAGAGGGCTTTGGGTGGGAGGTGGGGTGGGCCTTGCAGCCTCAGCGGGTGGCCGAAGAGGGGTAGAGGAGGGTTTGGTCAGTCGCAGGTCTTTGAAGGAGGGGTAGAGGAGGGTTTGGTCAGTCGCAGGTCTTTGGAGGAGGGGTAGAGGAGGGTTTGGTCAGTTGCAGGTCTTTGAGGGAGGGGTAGAGGAGGGTTTGGTCAGTCGCAGGTCTTTGGAGGAGGGGTAGAAGAGGGTTTGGTCAGTCGCAGGTCTTTAGAGGAGGGGTAGAGGAGGGTTTGGTCAGTTGCAGGTCTTTGGAGGAGGGTTTGGCTGTCACAGGTATTTGGAGGAGGGATAGGGAACGGTTTGATGAAGGACTTGCAAGATAGCTGATGCCCAGGAGCGATGGATAAGCTGATTACTTATTTGAAGTATTTAATGATATTTCTATTTTGGTGCTGCAAGGCCTAACAGAACTTTATTTTCTTTTATAAAGCTTCCATTTGTAATATTTCCCTTTGGTTTATGTGGCCGCCATTTTTGTTTATTAACGTACAGATTGATATCTAATATCATGTTCCAGGCCCATTAAACCAGACAGCAGGATTTCATTATTCACTTTCTATTTAGCCTATAATGTATCTTATTTATATTCTCAGTGTTTACATAGATGTGCTTGTGTTTATAACGGCAACACTATTCCCATTCTTACATTTTCTACTGTATATAAAGCTGGAACTAAATGTATGTCCTTTAAATAATTCATTTTCAAGTATGTATTGGAATCATTGAAGACTGTGGTTAGGACAATGACTTAATCATTCTAATGGTTTTGTACACCAATCATTTTAATGACATTCACAGCCAGACACTTGTTCACATAATATTGTTTTTGGAACATTAATCCTAATTAGCCATCAGCTGACTTTGTTTCCATAATTAGGGCCTCCCGGGATGAATGGATCAAGAGGAGAACCAGGAATTCCAGGTAAGAAGTTCAATAATTGACTCATTTAGAAATCATTCTTCAGTCAAAGTGCCTGAGACGGGTGGAACGGCCTCCCGGAGACGGGTGGAACGGCCTCCCGGAGACGGGTGGAACGGCCTCCCGGAGACGGGTGGAACGGCCTCCCGGAGACGGGTGGAACGGCCTCCCGGAGACGGGTGGAACGGCCTCTCGGAGACGGGTGGAACGGCCTCCCGGAGACGGGTGGAACGGCCTCCCGGAGACGGGTGGAACGGCCTCCCGGAGACGGGTGGAACGGCCTCCCGGAGACGGGTGTAAAGGCCTCCCGGAGACGGGTGGAACGGCCTCCCGGAGACGGGTGGAACGGCCTCCAGGAGACGGGTGGAACGGCCTCCAGGAGACAGGTGGAACGGCCTCCCGGAGACGGGTGGAACGGCCTCCCGGAGACGGGTGGAACGGCCTCCCGGAGACGGGTGGAACGGCCTCCCGGAGACGGGTGGAACGGCCTCCCGGAGACGGGTGGAACGGCACAATATGGGCATGGTTTACCACAGTTATAATTAATTCGTTTATTGTCCAGTGCTTGTTTTTATTTAAATTTAAGAGCTTGAAATCCATAGATTGCAGCGGAGCACAGCTGAAGGATGGGGCCAGCACCAGCAATGAAGGGTTAAAAATATAGATTTATTAGTACATGGTATGGACGGGGGGAGACAGAACACACTCTGACGCGTTTCAGGCTATGCAGCCCTTTATCAAAGAGTACCTCATCTGCTGAAGCGCTGCTTCTGGGAATTTCTCCCATTCCTCTACTGTTATTTAAATTTAATGTGTTTTATTTTGTGGTTCATATTTTTAGGTTGCCGATTCATTGTCATTGTGGCAATCCATGCCCATATTGTGGGCATGGTTTACCACAGTCACAATCAATGGCTTTATTGGCTACTGTGTAATGTATTGTACTGTTATGCCAATATTATTTTATTGTGTATTTCTTTTGTTTTGCCAACAAATGGGCAAACGTGTTATTAGACATTTTTTGGCAACTAGTGCCTTTGCCCTTTTGTATGTGTGGTGATGGGGGCAGAGGTGGTGGGGTTGGGGCCAGTTGCCCCAGGGAGGGTGTTTAGACCTCCCCTGTTGGGTATCTGGGGTGGGGGTAGAGGAGGGGGAATAACCCCTTAATTACTATAGCGGTTACTAACCGTTAAGGTAATTAAAGGGGTTAGTGGCCAGTAGTGAGTTTTTATTTTATTTTAATGTTGTTGCCCACGGAGGACGAGAAAGACCCGGGGGAAGACGAGGACGGCCTTCATCCTGGCAGGGGTAAGTACAACTTTAATTTACTATATTCTGTCTGGGAAATGTTTTATTTTTAATGGGCAAATGAGCTATTATATATAACTTGTGATAAACCGCTCACCAATATGTGAAAATAAATAGGATAAGTAATGAAAACACAGCCGGTGACAGGAATGGTAATAACACACAAACGCAAACACCGCCGGTGCACAGGAATGGTGATAACACACACACGCAAACACAGCCGGTGCACAGGAATGGTAATAACACACAAACGCAAACACAGCCGGTGCACAGGAATGGTAATAACACACAAACGCAAACAGAGCCAGTGACAGGAATGGTAATAACACACACAAGCAAACACAGCCGGTGCACAGGAATGGTAATAACACACAAACGCAAACACAGCCGGTGACAGGAATGGTGATAAAACACAAACGCAAACACAGCCGGTGCACAGGAATGGTAATAACACACAAACGCAAACACATCCGGTGCACAGGAATGGTAATAACACACAAACGCAAACACCGCCGGTGACAGGAATGGTAATAACACACAAACGCAAACACAGCCGGTGCACAGGAATGGTGATAACACACACAAGCAAACACCGCCGGTGACAGGAATGGTGATAACACACAAACGCAAACAAGGAGATCACGATGTCTCCCAGAGATCCCTATTAATTGCACAACAAGGCTGCTGTAATGTATAGGGGCATAATACTCCCTGACAAATTGTCTAATGAGCTGGATGGGGCACACGAAGTAACCGCTCCCAGCGCTGTGGGAGGAGCCTAATGCGGCCAAAATAATAAAGTTTTATTGGTACAAAAACAACGACGCATACTCTAATTATCATAAAAACAATTAAAACACAAGGGTGATAGGTAACACAAAAAGGGAATATGGTGGATAATCCCAACACAAATACTCAGGTATTCCCTCATGGTGGCGACTGGACGGTGGTGTGGGGTTAATGGAGAGGTATCTATATTATGCCTGGACAGCCAAATATACACTATCCATCAGATGCCCGTATAAATGGCAATAGGGTAACACCCAGATACTGGGGTACCAGGGCAGTGTACCCCGACGGTGTATCCCTGGATATGACAGATGTTTGCCCCGGGTATTACCCACATACTGGAGGGGAGAGTAGCCGTGTTGTAGGTTGGGATAAGTACATTGGAAGCGAAGATCAGGGATCGTTATCTATGAAGATGGGTTACGTGGCACGGCCCCGGGTTACGTGGCACGGCCCCGGGTTACATGACACAGCCCCGGGTTACGTGGCACGGCCCCGGGTTACAGGACACAGTTCGGGTTACGTGGCACGGCGCCGGGTTACGTGGCACGGCGCCGAGTTACGTGGCACGGCCCCGGGTCACGTGGCACAGCGCGGGATACGTGGCACAGTCCCGGGTTGCGTGGCACGGCCCCGGGTTACATGACACAGCTCGGGTTACGTGGCACGGCCCCGGGTTACATGACACAGCCCCGGGTTACGTGGCACGGCCCCGGTTTACATGACACAGCCCCGGGTTACGTGGCACAGCGTGAGTTACATGGCACGGCCCTGGGTTACGTGGCACAGCCCCGGGTTACATGGCATGGCCTGGGTTACGTGGCACGGCCCGGGTTACGTGGCACAGCCCCGGGTTACATGACACAGCCCCGGGTTACGTGGCACGGCCCCGGGTTACGTGGCACGGCCCCGGGTTACATGACACAGCCCCGGGTTACGTGGCACGGCCCCGGGTTACATGACACAGCCCCGGGTTACGTGGCACGGCCCCGGGTTACATGACACAGCTCGGGTTACGTTGCACGGCCACGGGTTACATGACACAGCCCCGGGTTACGTGGCACGGCCCCGGGTTACAGGACACAGCTCGGGTTACGCGGCACAGCGCCGGTTACGTGGCACGGCCCCGGGTTACATGACACAGCCCCGGGTTACGTGGCACAGCCCCGGGTTACAGGACACAGCCCCGGATTACGTGGCACGGCCCCGGGTTACAGGACACAGCCCCGGATTACGTGGCATGGCCCCGGGTTATGCGGCACAGCACGGGTTACGTGGCACGGCCCCGGGTTACATGACACAGCCCCGGCTTACGTGGCACGGCCCCGGGTTACGTGGCACAGCGCGGGTTACGTGGCACAGCGCGGGTTACGTCGCACGGCCCCGGGTTACATGACACAGCCCCGGGTTACGTGGCATGGCCCCAAGTTACATGACACAGCCCTGGGTTACGTGGCACAGCCCCGGGTTACATGACACAGCCCCTGGTTACGTGGCACGGCCCCGGGTTACAGGACACAGCTCGGGTTACAGGACACAGCCCCGGGTTATGTGGCACGGCCCCGGGTTATGCGGCACAGCGCGGGTTACGTGGCACGGCCCCGGGTTACATGACACAGCCCCAGCTTACGTGGCACGGCCCCGGGTAACATGACACAGCCCCGGGTTACGTGGCACAGCGCGGGTTACGTGGCACGGCCCCGGGTTACATGACACAGCCCCGGGTTACGTGGCACGGCCCCGGGTTACATGACACAGCCCCGGGTTACGTGGCACGGCCCCGGGTTACATGACACAGCCCCGGGTTACGTGGCACGGCCCTGGGTTACAGGACACAGCTCGGGTTATGCGGCACAGCGCGGGTAACGTGGCACGGCCCCGGGTTATGCAGCACAGCGCGGGTTACGTGGCACGGCCCCGGGTTACATGACACAGCCCCGGGTTACGCGGCACAGCGCGGGTTACGTGGCACGTCCCCGGGTTATGTGGCATGGCCCCGGGTTACATGACACAGCCCTGGGTTATGCGGCACGGCCCCGGGTTACATGACACAGCCCCGGGTTATGTGGCACGGCCCGCGTTACGTGGCACGATGCGAGTTACGTGGCTCTGTGTGTGGCACTTCAGGCCATTATTTAGAATATAGATATTTTAAAGATACGCCCTTTCCTCTGTTGCTCGACTGCTAAAACTCTGACTCAGGCCCTCATTCTCTCCCGTCTTGATTACTGTAACCTCCTGCTGTCCGGCCATGCTGCCTCTCACCTGTCTCCCCAATCTATCCTAAACGCTGCTGCCAGAATCACTCTACTCTTTCCTAGATCTGTCTCAGCGTCTCCCCTCATGAAATCCCTCTCCTGGCTTCCAATCAAATCCCGCATCTCACACTCCATTCTTCTCCTCAGTTTTAAAGCTTTACCCTCCTCTGCCCCTCCTTACATCTCAGCCCTAATTTCTCACTATGCACCATCCCGACTCTTGCGTTCTTCTCAAGGATGTCTTCTCTCTACCCCCTTTGTATCTAAAGCCCTCTCCCGCCTTAAACCCTTATCACTGTCTGCCCCGCACCTCTGGAATGCCCTTCCCCTCAGTACCCGACTAGCACCCTCTCTATCCACCTTTAAGACTCACCTTAAGACACACTTGCTTAAAGAAGCATATGAATAGCACTGTGGATATTCTGAACACGATACATAAAGCTTGGCCCCCTGCAGACGCACTTACCAGAATCCCTCCGACTGTCTCTGTACGTTCTCCCTACCTACCAATTAGACTGTAAGCTCCTCGGGGCAGGGACTCCTCTTCCTTAATGTTACTTTTATGTTTAAAGCACTTATTCCCATGACCTGTTATTTATATTATCTGTTATTTATATGATTACCACATGTATTACTACTGTGAAGCGCTATGTACACTAATGGCGCTATATAAATAAAGACATACAATACAATACAATTTCAACCCACACAGGAAATCCCGGAATAAATGGGGAGCCGGGCAAGAGAGGGGAAGCCGGGCCCATGGGAAATCCTGGCACGAAGGGTGAAAATGGCATTACCGGTGAGGATTGGGGAGATTTATTTATAACATGTGTTACCAGGAAGTAATACAGTGAGAGTTACCGCTCGTTTTCAGGTATGTCCTGGGCACAGAGTTAAGACAAATAATACATAGTTACAAATACAGTTACATAAATGAGCAGGGTATACATTATATACAAGACTTTGCATGCACAGTTACAGATAATATATATTATAGGCGTATATAACAGTTACAGGCCAGATTTAAATGTGAGACAGCCTTAGGCTAAGGCCCCGGTCACGCCGCTGTAACGCGCGCCCGCGATATTGGCGGCGCGTTCAGCCGATTCCCTGGTCTGCAGCTCACTGCAGGAGGAGAGACCGGGGGGGGGGGCATGGCGGGGGAGTGACGGGGCGCGGCCATGACGTCACCCGGCAGGTTCGCCCACATTGGCTGAACCGCCGGGGGGCGTGCCTAATCGCTCGCCCGAGCGCTGTGGCCCCCCCTCGCAGCGGGCCCGGCGCCATTGCGGGGAGGGCTCTCGTCCGTGCAGCGTCCGCCACAGCGGGGGCAAGGCCTTAGTTTTGAAAGAACTGAGACTGGTGGCGGCTGTGAGAGTCTCCGGTAGGTTGTTCCAGTTTTGGGGTGCACGGTAAGAGAAGGAGGAACGGCCGGATACTTTGTTGAGCCTTGGGACTATGAACAGTCTTTTGGAGTCAGATCTCAGGTGATAGGTGCTGCATGTGGTAGGGGTGAGGAGCTTGTTCAGGTAGCTGGGTAGCTTGCCCAGAAAGTATTTGAAGGCAAGACAGGAAGATGAACTTTGCGCCTAGACTCAAGTGATGATCAATCTAGTTCTTTGAGCATTTTGCAGTGATGTGTGTTGAGATCTCTTCCATGTTAATATAATAACAGTCTCGCATCACTGTATGCTCACAATAGAAAGTACCGGGACATTGATTATATACAATGACAAGAGCACAAGGTATACAAATGTCACAATGTCACCACTAATTAGGGGGACTTCACAAACACATAGAAATATCCACAAGTAACACAGATAGTTATCTGAAAGTGCCACATACACGGTCACTGAGGCTTTTACATCATGTTTTGGATGAAAGTGACAAACTCTTCCCCATGTTGCTGTATTGTGTATTTAGGTCTTCAAGGTCACAAGGGAGAAGACGGAAAGGAGGGGGAAATTGGGTCTTCTGGTCCGTCGGGCGAACCTGGACCTCCAGGAGAGAATGGCGACCCTGGAACAGAGGGTAGGAGGCAGACAGGGAATAGGGGATCCCAGACACTGTGAGTAGGGGGACAGAGACCCTCACAAGGCATTTATCATTCTGCCCTAAGCTTTGTATGAGGGTCTACAACCCCCCAACAGGACATCTGACATCTTTCCCCTTCTATCTACTGTATGTTTTGGGGCCAAACCTTTGCAAGGAAATACCTGCCCAATGACCCCTATTCAGCATGAGGCTAAAAACTTCCATAGTAAGGAGAAGAGGGCTTCACAGTGTGATAAATAGAACAATGTACAACAATCACAAAGCAATGTGTGGTTAATAGTATGCAAATTTTTTTGTGTGATGGCTGACGCCATTTTATATACACATACATGTATACACATCATTAAGAGATGTATCCTGTTATCAGGCAGCACATAGTGATACACGGTACTCATTACACACACTGCTCTACTCAATCTCTATCTTGCAGGAGCCAAAGGTGAACCTGGAATACCTGGGCCAATTGGAGAGAAAGGTGAAATAAACACGGTGATCTCGTATATACATGGTTTATTCTCCCCACATTTAGTACAGTGTGTGTATCACAGTGTGTCACTGGTTGTGTGTGACTGCTTGTGTGTGTGTAACACAGTGTGTGTGTCATTGGGAGTGTGTGTGTGTGTGTGTGTGATCACAGTGTGTGTGTGTACAGTATATCACAGCGTGTGTGTATCACTGGGATTGTGTGTGTGTGTGTGTGTGTGTGTGTGTGTGTGTGTGTGTGTGTGTGTGTGTGTGTGTGTGTGTGTGTGTGTGTACAGTATATCACAGTGTGTGTGTGTGTGTGTGTGTGTGTGTGTACAGTATATCACAGTGTGTTGTGTGTATCACTGGGAGTGTGTGTGTGTGTGATCACAGCGTGTGTGTGTGTGTGTGTGTGTGTGTGTGTGTGTGTGTGTTAGTGTGTGTGTGTACAGTATATCACAGTGTGTGTGTATCACTGGGAGTGTGTGTGTGTGTGTGTGTGTGTGTGTGTGTGTGTGTGATCACAGTGTGTGTGTGTGTGTGTGTGTGTGTGTGTGTGTGTGTACAGTATATCACAGTGTGTGTGTGTATCACTGGGAGTGTGTGTGTGTGTGTGTGTGTGTGTGTGTGTGTGTGTGTGTGTGTGTGTGTGTGTGTGTGTGTGTGTGTGTGTGTGTGTGTGTGTGATCACAGTGTGTGTGTGTGTGTGTGTGTGTGTGTGTGTGTGTGTGTGTGTGTGTGTGTGTGTATGTGTGTGTGTGTGTGTGTGTGTGTGTGTGTGTACAGTATATCACAGTGTGTGTGTAACACTGGGAGTGTGTGTGTGTGTGTGTGTGTGTGTGTGTATGTGTGTGTGTGTGTGTGTGTGTGTGTGTGTGTGTGTGTGTGTGTGTGTGTGTGTAGTGTGTGTGTGTGTGTGTACAGTATATCACAATGTGTGTGTATATGAAATCCCCAAACACCTGAAGAAGAAGCTTCCATTCTGCTCCGTGAGCCGATCAAACACACATCTCAGATCCCGATCCACTGCACGAATCTTGTTCCTCTCAGATCCCGATCCACTGCACGAATCCTGTTCCTCTCAGATCCTGATCCACTGCACGAATCCTGTTCCTCTCAGATCCTGATCCACTGCACGAATCCTGTTCCTCTCAGATCCCGATCCACTGCACGAATCCTGTTCCTCTCAGATCCCGATCCACTGCACGAATCCTGTTCCTCTCAGATCCCGATCCACTGCACGAATCCTGTACCTCTCAGATCCCGATCCACTGCACGAATCCTGTTCCTCTCAGATCCCGATCCACTGCACGAATCCTGTTCTTCTCAGATCCCGATCCACTGCACGAATCCTGTTCCTCTCAGATCCCGATCCACTGCACGAATCCTGTTCCTCTCAGATCCCGATCCACTGCACGAATCCTGTTCCACTCAGATCCCGATCCACTGCACGAATCCTGTTCCTCTCAGATCCTGATCCACTGCACGAATCCTGTTCACCTCTCAGATCCCGATCCACTGCACGAATCCTGTTCCTCTCAGATCCCGATCCACTGCACGAATCCTGTTCCTCTCAGATCCCGATCCACTGCACGAATCCTGTTCCTCTCAGATCCTGATCCACTGCACGAATCCTGTTCCTCTCAGATCCCGATCCACTGCACGAATCCTGTTCCTCTCAGATCCCGATCCACTGCACGAATCCTGTTCCTCTCAGATCCCGATCCACTGCACGAATCCTGTTCCTCTCAGATCCCGATCCACTGCACGAATCCTGTTCCTCTCAGATCCCGATCCACTGCACGAATCCTGTTCCTCTCAGATCCCGATCCACTGCACGAATCCTGTTCCTCTCAGATCCCGATCCACTGCATGAATCCTGTTCCTCTCAGATCCCGATCCACTGCACGAATCCTGTTCCTCTCAGATCCCGATCCACTGCACGAATCCTGTTCCTCTCAGATCCCGATCCACTGCACGAATCCTGTTCCCCTCTCAGATCCCGATCCACTGCACGAATCCTGTTCCTCTCAGATCCCGATCCACTGCACGAATCCTGTTCCTCTCAGATCCCGATCCACTGCACGAATCCTGTTCCTCTCAGATCCCGATCCACTGCACGAATCCTGTTCCTCTCAGATCCCGATCCACTGCACGAATCCTGTTCCTCTCAGATCCCGATCCACTGCACGAATCCTGTTCCTCTCAGATCCCGATCCACTGCACGAATCCTGTTCCTCTCAGATCCCGATCCACTGCACGAATCATGTTCACCTCTCAGATCCCGATCCACTGCACGAATTCTGTTCCTCTCAGATCCCGATCCACTGCACGAATCCTGTTCCTCTCAGATCCCGATCCACTGCACGAATCCTGTTCCTCTCAGATCCTGATCCACTGCACGAATCCTGTTCCTCTCAGATCCCGATCCACTGCACGAATCCTGTTCCTCTCAGATCCCGATTCACTGCACGAATCCTGTTCCTCTCAGATCCCGATCCACTGCACGAATCCTGTTCCTCTCAGATCCCGATCCACTGCACGAATCCTGTTCCTCTCAGATCCCGATCCACTGCACGAATCCTGTTCCTCTCAGATCCCGATCCACTGCACGAATCCTGTTCCTCTCAGATCCCGATCCACTGCACGAATCCTGTTCCTCTCAGATCCCGATCCACTGCACGAATCCTGTTCCTCTCAGATCCTGATCCACTGCACGAATCCTGTTCCTCTCAGATCCCGATCCACTGCATGAATCCTGTTCCTCTCAGATCCCGATCCACTGCACAAATCCTGTTCCTCTCAGATCCCGATCCACTGCACGAATCCTGTTCCTCTCAGATCCCGATCCACTGCACGAATCCTGTTCCTCTCAGATCCTGATCCACTGCACGAATCCTGTTCCTCTCAGATCCCGATCCACTGCATGAATCCTGTTCCTCTCAGATCCCGATCCACTGCACGAATCCTGTTCCTCTCAGATCCCGATCCACTGCACGAATCCTGTTCCTCTCAGATCCCGATCCACTGCACGAATCCTGTTCCTCTCAGATCCCGATCCACTGCACGAATCCTGTTCCTCTCAGATCCCGATCCACTGCACGAATCCTGTTCCTCTCAGATCCCGATCCACTGCACGAATCCTGTTCCTCTCAGATCCCGATCCACTGCACGAATCCTGTTCCTCTCAGATCCCGATCCACTGCACGAATCCTGTTCCTCTCAGATCCCGATCCACTGCACGAATCCTGTTCCTCTCAGATCCCGATCCACTGCACGAATCATGTTCACCTCTCAGATCCCGATCCACTGCACGAATCCTGTTCCTCTCAGATCCCGATCCACTGCACGAATCCTGTTCCTCTCAGATCCCGATCCACTGCACGAATCCTGTTCCTCTCAGATCCTGATCCACTGCACGAATCCTGTTCCTCTCAGATCCCGATCCACTGCACGAATCCTGTTCCTCTCAGATCCCGATCCACTGCACGAATCCTGTTCCTCTCAGATCCCGATCCACTGCACGAATCCTGTTCCTCTCAGATCCCGATCCACTGCACGAATCCTGTTCCTCTCAGATCCCGATCCACTGCACGAATCCTGTTCCTCTCAGATCCTGATCCACTGCACGAATCCTGTTCACCTCTCATATCCCGATCCACTGCACGAATCCTGTTCCTCTCAGATCCCGATCCACTGCACGAATCCTGTTCCTCTCAGATCCCGATCCACTGCACGAATCCTGTTCCTCTCAGATCCTGATCCACTGCACGAATCCTGTTCCTCTCAGATCCCGATCCACTGCACGAATCATGTTCCTCTCAGATCCCGATCCACTGCACGAATCCTGTTCCTCTCAGATCCCGATCCACTGCACGAATCCTGTTCCTCTCAGATCCCGATCCACTGCACGAATCCTGTTCCTCTCAGATCCCGATCCACTGCACGAATCCTGTTCCTCTCAGATCCCGATCCACTGCACGAATCCTGTTCCTCTCAGATCCCGATCCACTGCACGAATCCTGTTCCTCTCAGATCCCGATCCACTGCACGAATCCTGTTCCTCTCAGATCCTGATCCACTGCACGAATCCTGTTCCTCTCAGATCCCGATCCACTGCACGAATCCTATTCCTCTCAGATCCCGATCCACTGCACGAACCCTGTTCCTCTCAGATCCCGATCCACTGCACGAATCCTGTACCTCTCAGATCCCGATCCACTGCACGAATCCTGTTCCTCTCAGATCCTGATCCACTGCACGAATCCTGTTCCTCTCAGATCCCGATCCACTGCACGAATCCTGTTCCTCTCAGATCCCGATCCACTGCACGAATCCTGTTCCTCTCAGATCCCGATCCACTGCACGAATCCTGTTCCTCTCAGATCCCGATCCACTGCACGAATCCTGTACCTCTCAGATCCCGATCCACTGCACGAATCCTGTTCCTCTCAGATCCCGATCCACTGTACGAATCCTGTTCTTCTCAGATCCCGATCCACTGCACGAATCCTGTTCCTCTCAGATCCCGATCCACTGCACGAATCCTGTTCCTCTCAGATCCCGATCCACTGCACGAATCCTGTTCCTCTCAGATCCCGATCCACTGCACGAATCCTGTTCCTCTCAGATCCCGATCCACTGCACGAATCCTGTTCACCTCTCAGATCCCGATCCACTGCACGAATCCTGTTCCTCTCAGATCCCGATCCACTGCACGAATCCTGTTCCTCTCAGATCCCGATCCACTGCACGAATCCTGTTCCTCTCAGATCCTGATCCACTGCACGAATCCTGTTCCTCTCAGATCCCGATCCACTGCACGAATCCTGTTCCTCTCAGATCCCGATCCACTGCACGAATCCCGTTCCTCTCAGATCCCGATCCACTGCACGAATCCTGTTCCTCTCAGATCCCGATCCACTGCACGAATCCTGTTCCTCTCAGATCCCGATCCACTGCACGAATCCTGTTCCTCTCAGATCCCGATCCACTGCACGAATCCTGTTCCTCTCAGATCCCGATCCACTGCATGAATCCTGTTCCTCTCAGATCCCGATCCACTGCACGAATCCTGTTCCTCTCAGATCCCGATCCACTGCACGAATCCTGTTCCTCTCAGATCCCGATCCACTGCACGAATCCTGTTCCCCTCTCAGATCCCGATCCACTGCACGAATCCTGTTCCTCTCAGATCCCGATCCACTGCACGAATCCTGTTCCTCTCAGATCCCGATCCACTGCACGAATCCTGTTCCTCTCAGATCCCGATCCACTGCACGAATCCTGTTCCTCTCAGATCCCGATCCACTGCACGAATCCTGTTCCTCTCAGATCCCGATCCACTGCACGAATCCTGTTCCTCTCAGATCCCGATCCACTGCACGAATCCTGTTCCTCTCAGATCCCGATCCACTGCACGAATCATGTTCACCTCTCAGATCCCGATCCACTGCACGAATCCTGTTCCTCTCAGATCCCGATCCACTGCACGAATCCTGTTCCTCTCAGATCCCGATCCACTGCACGAATCCTGTTCCTCTCAGATCCTGATCCACTGCACGAATCCTGTTCCTCTCAGATCCTGATCCACTGCACGAATCCTGTTCCTCTCAGATCCCGATTCACTGCACGAATCCTGTTCCTCTCAGATCCCGATCCACTGCACGAATCCTGTTCCTCTCAGATCCCGATCCACTGCACGAATCCTGTTCCTCTCAGATCCCGATCCACTGCACGAATCCTGTTCCTCTCAGATCCTGATCCACTGCACGAATCCTGTTCACCTCTCAGATCCCGATCCACTGCACGAATCCTGTTCCTCTCAGATCCCGATCCACTGCACGAATCCTGTTCCTCTCAGATCCCGATCCACTGCACGAATCCTGTTCCTCCCAGATCCTGATCCACTGCACGAATCCTGTTCCTCTCAGATCCCGATCCACTGCACGAATCCTGTTCCTCTCAGATCCCGATCCACTGCACGAATCCTGTTCCTCTCAGATCCCGATCCACTGCACGAATCCTGTTCCTCTCAGATCCCGATCCACTGCACGAATCCTGTTCCTCTCAGATCCCGATCCACTGCACGAATCCTGTTCCTCTCAGATCCTGATCGACTGCACGAATCCTGTTCCTCTCAGATCCCGATCCACTGCATGAATCCTGTTCCTCTCAGATCCCGATCCACTGCACGAATCCTGTTCCTCTCAGATCCCGATCCACTGCACGAATCCTGTTCCTCTCAGATCCTGATCCACTGCACGAATCCTGTTCCTCTCAGATCCTGATCCACTGCACGAATCCTGTTCCTCTCAGATCCCGATCCACTGCATGAATCCTGTTCCTCTCAGATCCCGATCCACTGCACGAATCCTGTTCCTCTCAGATCCCGATCCACTGCACGAATCCTGTTCCTCTCAGATCCCGATCCACTGCACGAATCCTGTTCCCCTCTCAGATCCCGATCCACTGCACGAATCCTGTTCCTCTCAGATCCCGATCCACTGCACGAATCCTGTTCCTCTCAGATCCCGATCCACTGCACGAATCCTGTTCCTCTCAGATCCCGATCCACTGCACGAATCCTGTTCCTCTCAGATCCCGATCCACTGCACGAATCCTGTTCCTCTCAGATCCCGATCCACTGCACGAATCCTGTTCCTCTCAGATCCCGATCCACTGCACGAATCCTGTTCCTCTCAGATCCCGATCCACTGCACGAATCATGTTCACCTCTCAGATCCCGATCCACTGCACGAATCCTGTTCCTCTCAGATCCCGATCCACTGCACGAATCCTGTTCCTCTCAGATCCCGATCCACTGCACGAATCCTGTTCCTCTCAGATCCTGATCCACTGCACGAATCCTGTTCCTCTCAGATCCCGATCCACTGCACGAATCCTGTTCCTCTCAGATCCCGATCCACTGCACGAATCCTGTTCCTCTCAGATCCCGATCCACTGCACGAATCCTGTTCCTCTCAGATCCCGATCCACTGCACGAATCCTGTTCCTCTCAGATCCCGATCCACTGCACGAATCCTGTTCCTCTCAGATCCTGATCCACTGCACGAATCCTGTTCACCTCTCAGATCCCGATCCACTGCACGAATCCTGTTCCTCTCAGATCCCGATCCACTGCACGAATCCTGTTCCTCTCAGATCCCGATCCACTGCACGAATCCTGTTCCTCTCAGATCCTGATCCACTGCACGAATCCTGTTCCTCTCAGATCCCGATCCACTGCACGAATCCTGTTCCTCTCAGATCCCGATCCACTGCACGAATCCTGTTCCTCTCAGATCCCGATCCTCTGCACGAATCCTGTTCCTCTCAGATCCCGATCCACTGCACGAATCCTGTTCCTCTCAGATCCTGATCCACTGCACGAATCATGTTCCTCTCAGATCCCGATCCACTGCATGAATCCTGTTCCTCTCAGATCCCGATCCACTGCACGAATCCTGTTCCTCTCAGATCCCGATCCACTGCACGAATCCTGTTCCTCTCAGATCCCGATCCACTGCACGAATCCTGTTCCCCTCTCAGATCCCGATCCACTGCACGAATCCTGTTCCTCTCAGATCCCGATCCACTGCACGAATCCTGTTCCTCTCAGATCCCGATCCACTGCACGAATCCTGTTCCTCTCAGATCCCGATCCACTGCACGAATCCTGTTCCTCTCAGATCCCGATCCACTGCACGAATCCTGTTCCTCTCAGATCCCGATCCACTGCACGAATCCTGTTCCTCTCAGATCCCGATCCACTGCACGAATCCTGTTCCTCTCAGATCCCGATCCACTGCACGAATCCTGTTCACTTTAAGAGATTGGGATACCTCGCTCAAACCCTTATATTACATAAATGACTGCGGTCGTGTGCTGCCAGGGATAAATACATAGACAAAAGGGATGCACGTATAAAGAGCACACAGAAAGATCCCCACTAGGGCGCACCACAGACCTGAGTTTTATTGAATCATGGTCCTTAAGTGCGCTAAACATTCAACATATACAAGTTTATTAGACTAAATCACTACATAAATAATTTTAAAACCATGAAGCTCCTAGTGCCTCTAGAGACAGTGCCAGTAACAGCTCAGAGGCTGTGTCAGACCAGGAGGTATATACGGGGATGGGGTGACTGTAACTCTTGCGGTTTCACCCTTTTCAGATTGAACTCCTCTTAGATAATTCCTTGGGTGATTGAACCCTAAGTTAATAAGAGGAGATATACATTCATTCAAACAGACTATCTATTTGGGATTACTGTTTGAATGAATGTACAGCCACACTGGTTACTATAGCCTTTGGATGCAGCATCTGTACACCTGACAATCAACATTACATCTATCATAGTTAGGCGTTCATTAGCATTTATATGTACATTACAGGGCATTACTGTACTCCGCGACTGCTTGAATCATCATCACATCAGTCATGATTTCCCCTTGCTAGTGATCCTGCATATCCATATTAAACAATAAGTGGAGATGTGTAGCAGGTATCTTTACACTAAGCATTAACCTTAGATCCATCTCCTCTTATTAACTTAGGGTTCAATCACAGGTATATTAATACCTTACCCAAGGAATTATCTAAGAGGAGTTCAATCTGAAAAGGGTGAAACCGCAAGAGTTACAGTCACCCCATCCCCGTATATACCTCCTGGTCTGACACAGCCTCTGAGCTGTTACTGGCACTGTCTCTAGAGGCACTAGGAGCTTCATGGTTTTAAAATTATTTATGTAGTGATTTAGTCTAATAAACTTGTATATGTTGTATGTTTAGTGCACTTAAGGACCATGATTCAATAAAACTCAGGTCTGCGGTGTGCCCTAGTGGGGATCTTTTTGTGAATCCTGTTCACCTCAGATCCCAGATCCAGAGAAGGTGCTACGCTTCAGCACCCCTTGACCTCCTTTCATATTAACGGGGCTCAGGCTAAAGCCTTTTGTGGATCTGGGCCCAAGATGTGTATCAAACTCCTGGCTGTAAAACCAGGGTAAAGGGAGCAGAAAATACGCAGATTTACAAAAGAAAAGGAATCTGGTGCTATTTGTGTGTTCTCGTTTTGCAGCCGGAAGACTTTGACACAATGTCTCCCTAGATCCTGACTGTCTCATTGCGTTGGTCGTCCTGCTGCTTGTGTCTCCCCTTAAGCGCCCTGACATTCAGTATTTGTCTAAAGGAGACTTGGTAACATAACTGTTACAGTGCAGTGAAATGTCATAATGTTATAACTGAGTGGTGATTTCCCAGGACAGTCTCCAATGTGGCTGTTTCTGGAGCTTCCGTTATCTAAGAGGCAAACCATGCAACTGCGTCACCCCCAAAACAGCGGCACATCCCGCACCCAGAGAACCTGTCCCAGAGGACACATCGCAACTTCCAACACCCCAATATTCTACACTGAGGTCCCTTCCTTAATCCCGTCACTGCCGGACGTGCCTCAGATCCAAACTTTCACCCGACACCAATCCCCACATTGTGTCTCCTTACTCGTGTTACTCTGTTGCTGCTGGGTATTACCCCTGTTAGAACACTATTACACCCCATTCTTCTTGTGCCACAGGTAATCCTGGAGACAGAGGAGCAAGTGGTGTGCCTGGCACCCCGGGCACAGAGGCACAGAGAGGAGACAAAGGTGACCGCGGAACAAATGGAAATCCAGGTACAGAATGACCAGCGTGAGAGTCCCAGACACGGAGGAGCCTGTGAGCTTCCGTTTCCGTTCTAGATACGTAGGACATGCGGGGGAGTAACACCGCCATTGGGAACGCCAAGCTTAGTCATGCAATAAGCTATTTACTTTGTTACTAATTCATTTAATAGGAACTTTAATGATATTATGTATTGCTAAAAACAATGTTGGGCCTCATTGGATCCAAGTCTTATACCCCCTCACCCGAGTAACTCTCTCTCTCTCTATCCGTTCAGTCGAGTACGACACTCGGCCACTCTATGGATCCTTGTTCTCCATGTCCTCCGATCTCTCACGGCTTCTTTCAGTTCTGCTATGTTCAGTCCAGTATCTTTCTTGATGGTATCTAGCGAGCAAGTTCTTGGGCGGCCTCTTCCTCTTTTACCACTGAGTAACTGAGTACCACTGAGGTTACCCTAACTACAGATGTTATATACCCCCCTGAGCTTCTACAGAGGTTCTATACCCCCCTGAGTTTCTACAGAGGTTCTATACCCCCTGAGTTTCTACAGAGGTTCTATACCCCCCCTGAGTTTCTACAGAGGTTCTATACCCCCCCTGAGTTTCTACAGAGGTTCTATACCCCCCTGAGTTTCTACAGAGGTTCTATACCCCCCCTGAGTTTCTACAGAGGTTCTATACCCCCCCCCCTGAGTTTCTACAGAGGTTCTATACCCCCCCTGAGTTTCTACAGAGGTTCTATACCCCCCTGAGTTTCTACAGAGGTTCTATACCCCCCCTGAGTTTCTATAGAGGTTCTATACCCCCGTGAGTTTCTACAGAGGTTCTATACCCCCTGAGTTTCTACAGAGGTTCTATAACCCCCCTGAGTTTCTACAGAGGTTCTATACCCCCCCTGAGTTTCTACAGAGGTTCTATACCCCCCTGAGTTTCTACAGAGGTTCTATACCCCCCTGAGTTTCTACAGAGGTTCTATACCCCCCCCCCCTGAGTTTCTACAGAGGTTCTATACCCCCCTGAGTTTCTACAGAGGTTCTATACCCCCCATAGTTTCTACAGAGGTTCTATACCCCCTGAGTTTCTACAGAGGTTCTATACCTACCTGAGTTTCTACAGAGGTTCTATACCCCCCCTGTGTTTCTACAGAGGTTCTATACCCCCCTGAGTTTCTACAGAGGTTCTATACCCCCTGTGTTTCTACAGAGGTTATATACCCCCCTGAGTAACTACATAGGTTCTATACCCCCCTGAGTAACTACATAGGTTCTATACCCCCCTGAGTAACTACATAGGTTCTATTCCTCCTCCCCTAAGTAACTACAGGAGGTTCTATATCTCCTCCCCTGAGTAACTACAGGAGGTTCTATACCTCCTCCCCTGAGTAACTACAGGAGGTTCTATACCTCCTCCCCTGAGTAACTACAGGGGGTTCTATATCTCCTCCCCTAAGTAACTACAGGGGGTTCTATATCTCCTCCCCTGAGTAACTAGAGGTTCTATACTCCCTTGAGTATCTACAGAGGTTTTATACTGCACCTGAGTAACTACAGAGGTTCTTTAGCCCCCCTCTGAGTAACTGTGCTACATAAAGAGGCAGACAGGACAGGCACAGAGTGTTACTGACTGGCAGGGCTGTTTGCAGTTGCTGGGAGCAAAAGGAAAATATTATGAAATGTTTTAGATAAAAGAGGTACCTGTAAAAGACACTATTACTGCAGACGGTACTCTCTTCCCAGGAGAGGCCTCTGCATGACGGATTCCATTGAATAGTTGTTTCATGTGGTGGCGACAGTATACTCACAACTGTACATAGAGTATACAGGCATTATTATATGAGTCTATAACCCAAAGAGCGTATAATCTGTTTTGTAGCCACACAAATAATGACTACTCTCTGAGCACCTGAGACTGTAGGTTATCTTTCTGTTAATACCCGGAGGTCCCGGACAGGTAACCGGGACAAATGGGGAAAAATGGCGAGTATTTAACTCTTTTAAAAGACCCAAATCTTTTCTTCATATATTTAATGTAATAATTTGAACGGGTTACAGAATGTGTGTAGTGTGTATGTGTGTATGTGTGTGTGTGTGTGTGTGTATGTGTAGTGTGTGTAGTGTGTGTGTGTATGTGTAGTGTGTGTGTGTGTGTGTGTGTGTGTGTATGTGTAGTGTGTGTGTGTGTGTGTGTGTGTGTGTGTGTGTGTGTGTGTGTGTGTGTGTGTGTGTGTGTGTGTGTGTGTGTGTGTGTGTGTGTGTGTAGTGTGTGTGTGTATGTGTAGTGTGTATGTGTGTATGTGTAGTGTGTGTGTGTATGTGTAGTGTGTGTGTGTGTAGTGTGTGTGTGTATGTGTAGTGTGTAGTGTGTATGTGTGTATGTGTAGTGTGTGTGTGTGTGTGTGTAGTGTGTATGTGTGTGTAGTGTGTGTGTGTATATATATGTATTGTTCTGCGGAGTCACAATAAAGTAACAGGGTCTCTGTCTTACTCTGTGTCCTGAAGGTCTCCCTGGGATTCCGGGAACAAGTGGTCAAAAAGGAGACAAAGGAGAAACAGGTAACGACACCAACGTCACGGGTAATACCTGTGTATAGGGAGTTATACCCCGGGTAATGTCTGTGTATAGGGAGTTATACCCCGGGTAATGTCTGTGTATAGGGAGTTATACCCCGGGTAATGTCTGTGTATAGGGAGTTATACCCCGGGTAATGTCTGTGTATAGGGAGTTATACCCCGGGTAATGTCTGTGTATAGGGAGTTATACCCCGGGTAATGTCTGTGTATAGGGAGTTATACCCCGGGTAATGTCTGTGTATAGGGAGTTATACCCCGGGTAATGTCTGTGTATAGGGAGTTATACCCCGGGTAATGTCTGTGTATAGGGAGTTATACCCCGGGCAATGTCTGTGTATAGGGAGTTATACCCCGGGTAATGTCTGTGTATAGGGAGTTATACCCCGGGTAATACCTGTGTATAGGGAGTTATACCCCGGGTAATGTCTGTGTATAGGGAGTTATACCCCGGGTAATGTCTGTGTATAGGGAGTTATACCCCGGGTAATGTCTGTGTATAGGGAGTTATACCCCGGGTAATGTCTGTGTATAGGGAGTTATACCCCGGGTAATGTCTGTGTATAGGGAGTTATACCCCGGGTAATGTCTGTGTATAGGGAGTTATACCCCGGGTAATGTCTGTGTATAGGGAGTTATACCCCGGGCAATGTCTGTGTATAGGGAGTTATACCCCGGGTAATGTCTGTGTATAGGGAGTTATACCCCGGGTAATACCTGTGTGTATGGAGTTATACCCCGGGTAATGTCTGTGAATAAGGAGTTATACCCCGGGTAATACCTGTGTATAAGGAGTTATATCTCGGGTAATACCTGTGTATAAGGAGTTATACCCCGGGTAATACCTGTGTATAAGGAGTTATACCCCGGGTAATACCTGTGTATAAGGAGTTTTATCCCGGGTAATACCTGTGTATAAGGAGTTATATCCCGGGTAAAACCTGTGTATAAGGAGTTATATCCCGGGTAATACCTGTGTATAAGGAGTTATATCCCGGGTAATACCTGTGTATAAGGAGTTACATCCCGGGTAATACCTGTGTATAAGAAGTTATATCCCGGGTAATACCTGTGTATAAGGAGTTATACCCCGGGTAATACCTGTGTATAAGGAGTTATACCCCGGGTAATACCTGTGTATAAGGAGTTATACCCCGGGTAATACCTGTGTATAAGGAGTTATATCCCGGGTAATACCTGTGTATAGGGAGTTATACCCCGGGTAATACCTGTGTATAAGGAGTTATAGCCCGGGTAATACCTGTGTATAGGGAGTTATACCCCGGGTAATACCTGTGTATAAGGAGTTATACCCCGGGTAATACCTGTGTATAGGGAGTTATACCCCGGGTAATACCTGTGTATAATGAGTTATACCCCGGGTAATACCTGTGTATAGGGAGTTATATCCCGGGTAATACCTGTGTATAAGGAGTTATATCCCGGGTAATACCTGTGTATAAGGAGTTATACCCCGGGTAATACCTGTGTATAAGGAGTTATATCCCGGGTAATACCTGTGTATAAGGAGTTATATCCCGGGTAATACCTGTGTATAAGGAGTTATACCCCGGGTAATACCTGTGTATAGGGAGTTATACCCCGGGTAATACCTGTGTATAAGGAGTTATATCCCGGGTAATACCTGTGTATAAGTAGTTATATCCCGGGTAATACCTGTGTATAAGGAGTTATATCCCGGGTAATACCTGTGTGTATGGAGTTATACCCCGGGTAATGTCTGTGAATAAGGAGTTATACCCCGGGTAATACCTGTGTATAAGGAGTTATATCTCGGGTAATACCTGTGTATAAGGAGTTATACCCCGGGTAATACCTGTGTATAAGGAGTTATACCCCGGGTAATACCTGTGTATAAGGAGTTTTATCCCGGGTAATACCTGTGTATAAGGAGTTATATCCCGGGTAAAACCTGTGTATAAGGAGTTATATCCCGGGTAATACCTGTGTATAAGGAGTTATATCCCGGGTAATACCTGTGTATAAGGAGTTATATCCCGGGTAATACCTGTGTATAAGAAGTTATATCCCGGGTAATACCTGTGTATAAGGAGTTATACCCCGGGTAATACCTGTGTATAAGGAGTTATACCCCGGGTAATACCTGTGTATAAGGAGTTATACCCCGGGTAATACCTGTGTATAAGGAGTTATATCCCGGGTAATACCTGTGTATAGGGAGTTATACCCCGGGTAATACCTGTGTATAAGGAGTTATAGCCCGGGTAATACCTGTGTATAGGGAGTTATACCCCGGGTAATACCTGTTTATAAGGAGTTATACCCCGGGTAATACCTGTGTATAGGGAGTTATACCCCGGGTAATACCTGTGTATAGGGAGTTATACCCCGGGTAATACCTGTGTATAGGGAGTTATATCCCGGGTAATACCTGTGTATAAGGAGTTATATCCCGGGTAATACCTGTGTATAAGGAGTTATACCCCGGGTAATACCTGTGTATAAGGAGTTATATCCCGGGTAATACCTGTGTATAAGGAGTTATACCCCGGGTAATACCTGTGTATAGGGAGTTATACCCCGGGTAATACCTGTGTATAGGGAGTTATATCCCGGGTAATACCTGTGTATAAGGAGTTATATCCCGGGTAATACCTGTGTATAAGTAGTTATATCCCGGGTAATACCTGTGTATAAGTAGTTATACCCCGGGTAATACCTGTGTATAGGGAGTTATACACCGGGTAATACCTGTGTATAAGGAGTTATATCCCGGGTAATACCTGTGTATAAGGAGTTATATCCCGGGTAATACCTGTGTATAAGGAGTTATACCCCGGGTAAATACCTGTGTATAGGGAGGTATGCCCCGGGTAATACCTGTGTATAAGGAGTTATACAGGACGACGCTCCGGGGTAGAGTGACAGGGGTCTTGCACTTTCCCATTTGTAGACTGTCTGACAGTGGATTGGCCCCAAATCCTTAGAAATAGTTGTGTAACCCTTTCCAGACTGATGAGCATCAGTAACAGCTTTTCTGAGGTCCCTGGAGATTTCGTGTGATCGGGGCGTGACGCGTTCCCACACACCTGTATGGTGAAGACCAAACGCACAACGTTTCTGCTCTTTATACAGGGTGAGGGCCTCCCAAACCCACCCCTCAATATCTTCCTAATTAAACACCTGATTCTAATTATCCCCTTTAGTTTAGCTGATAAAACCAGCGTTTCACTGACATTTGCACTTACCCTGACTCTTAATTACTCATTGTTTGTCCAATTCATACATCATTTAGTTTCAAAAGACGTGGAATTGGTTAATATAAACCGTATTGGATACTTAAGAAAAGACTGGTTTTGATTTAAAAAAAAACTATGGAATTCCCATACAGTAATTATCATTGGGGTTCTATATCTATATCATTGGGGTTCTATATCTATATCATTGGGGTTCTATATCTATATCATTGGGGTTCTATATCTATATCATTGGGGTTCCCAAACTCTCACCACTGAAGTAAATGAAGTTCGGAAAAAAAACCAACAAAAAAAACCATGTCCCTCTAGTTCAACCTATGCTAAATTTATACCCCAGAGTCACATCATCCAATGATGTTCATGTTCTTCAAGTTCTTCAAGTTGCTCAGTCTGTTCTATAACATCTTGATTGCTGAGAGAAACGCTATGCAATGTCTTCCTGCCAGAGGTCTTTTCATGTCTTTGGTGTCTTGATGACTATGAAGAGTGCTGTATGAACTGCCAGTCCAGCTGTGACTGCTTCATCATTTCCATTCTACGTAAGTGTCTATATTTTGCCTGTTATTTGTACATTACTGTGTGTTCACCTTTATCAAGGAATAAATTACATTTTATCATATCTAAGTCTCGTCCCAGTTCAGACCCAGTGTTAAATATATATCAACTGTTATATATATTTATGTGTGACTTATACAGCTTGCCATAATCTCACCGTGACAGGCTTGTATAATAACCAGTTAATTACAAGCTTGTCACGGTAGCTTATGACAGGCTGTAATTTACACCAAAAATATATATAAATATATATATATACCTGGGTTTGAACTGGGACGAGACTTAGATATGATAAAATGTAATTTTTTCCTTGATAAAGGTGAACACACAAAATGTGCAAATAACAGCAAAATATAGGCACTTACTTAAAGATGGCAATGATGAAAACAGTCCCATCTGGACTGGCAGTCATACAGCAAAACCTGCATCATCCCAAGACCTTGCATAAAGACACAGGCCTGATGACATGCAGACATGAAGACATGGAGACATGGAGACAATACATGAAGCCATGCTTCTAAGCAGATATGCTTTTAAGTAGAAATGTTTCAAGTAGAATATGAAGTTTAAAAAGGAAGTTCAAAAAGAAGTGGAAAAGTGGACATCACCTACTGCTTCTGATCTACTGCTTTTGATCTACGTTGGAAAAGAGGATATCATCTATCCCAGACTGCACATCTCAACACTTAACTATTGCTGTGATGCCGCCTTTATTTATTATATTTGCTGCAACCTCACTTATTTTCAAATTATGCACTTCCTTACACCAGTCTCATCATGTCTCTAACTCTATTCATATATCTCCATCTCTCCTTCCTTCCCCACTTCTCAGTTCACATGAACTCCGTTCTTACCTGCGTCCTCTGTCACCACACAGCTATATCCCCTGCACTAAAACACACCCCTACAAATCATCCTCACACATCCTCTTTCTGTCCATGCTTCTCCTCCTCGCTTCTGGGGATATCTCTCCCAATCCTGGTCCCTGCCTTATTTCTACTTGCTCTCGTCCTCACCTCCCACATGCAACTTCTACTCCTTCTGGTGTTAACCCCTCCAACCTCATACCCATCCCCTGCCACCCTCCCTCCTCACTCCTTTTCTCCTGTGCCCTTTGGAACGCTCGCTCCCTTTCTAACAAGTTCCTCTCTGTGCATGACTTCTTTCTCTCTCACTCCCTGCTCCTATTTGCTATAACTGAGACCTGGCTCACTCAGTCTGACTCTGCTCTGGAAGCTGCCCTCTCTTATGGTGGCCTTTCTTTCTCCCACACTCCGCGCCCTGATGGCAGGGGTGGAGGTGTGGGGCTCCTGCTCTCCTCTCTCTGCCGTTACTGAACTCTTCCTATTCCCCCCTCTCTTGCTTTTCCCTCCTTTGAGGTTCACACTGTCCAGATCTTCTCTCCTCTCCCTGTTCATGTGGCGGTCATGTATCGCCTACCTACCTCTACTCATCCCCCTTCTGCCTTTCTCTCTCACTTTGAATCCTGGCTCTCTTTCTTTCTCTCCTCAGACTCCCCTGTTCTTCTCCTTGGGGACTTCAATTGCCACATTGATGACCCCTCGCTCCCTTGGGCTTCCCGCTTTCTTTCTCTAACCTCTTCTTTTGGCCTTCAACAGTGGACTGCAGCCAGCACCCACAAGGATGGCCACTACTTAGACCTGGTTTTCACTAAAAACTTCTCTCTCTCTGATTTCTCCATTTCCCCTTTTCCTCTCTCTGACCATCACCTCATCTCATTCTCTCTATCTCGCTTCTCCCCTTCTCCACCTCCATCTACCCCCCGGTTTTGCAGAAACCTGCACTCTATTCACTTACCTGACTTTGAGTCCACGTTACGCTCCTCCCTCTCCTCTCTAATCTCTGCTACAGACCCTGACAACCTGATCAGGAACTACAACTCTGTCTTGTCCTCCTCTCTTGATCTACATGCCCCGCTTTCTCTCTGCCGCACTCGCCCTTTTAACCCCAGACCCTGGTTAAATTCCCACACGCGCATGCTGCGTTCCTCCACTCATTCCTCTGAACGCCTCTGGAGGAAATCTCATACTCTCGCAGACTTCCTTCACTACAAATTTATGCTATCCTGTTTCAACTCTGCCCTCTCGCCAGCTAAACAAGCCGACTTTTCATCACTAATCAACATGCACAAGTCTAACCCACGCCGACTGTTCTCTGTCTTTGATACTCTACTCAAACCACCCTCAGCGTCTTCTCCTTCTTCCATCTCCGCTCAGGACTTTGCTGACTATTTTAAGGAAAAGGTGGAATCCATACGTCAGAACATCCCCTCTGTTTCTTCCTCCCATCCTACACCTCTTCCTAACTCTCCTCCTGCCTTCCTTGACTCTTTTTCCACTGTCTCAGAGGAGGATGTGTCGCTGTTCATCGCCTCTTCTCCGTCTACCACTTGCTCTCTTGACCCCATTCCCTCCCATCTCCTAAAACCTCTTGCTCCTACTATAATCCCTACGCTCACGCACATTTTTAACTCCTCCCTCTGCTCTGGAACCTTTCTATCCTCCTTCAAACATGCAACAGTCATACCATTACTCAAAAACAGCAAGCTTGACCCTACCTGTCTTTTTAACTATCGACCTGTCTACCTCCTGCCTTTTGCCTCTAAACTCCTTGAACGTCTTGTATTCTCTCGCTTGCTCCATTTTCTCAACACCTATTCTCTCCTAGACCCTCTACAATCTGGCTTCCGTACTGCTCACTCCACGGAAACAGCCCTCACTAAAATAAATGACGACCTCCATGCTGCCAAAGACAGAGGTCATTACACTCTGCTCATATTACTCGACCTCTCTGCAGCATTTGACACCGTGGACCACCCTCTTCTCTTTCACATTCTCCATACTCTTGGCGTTCAGAACAAAGCTCTATCCTGGATCTCATCCTACCTCTCCCATCGTACTTTCAGTGTCTCTTCTGCTAACACCTCCTCCTCCTCTATTGATCTCTCTGTGGGGGTACCCCAGGGCTCTGTCCTGGGACCTCTTCTCTTTTCTCTGTATACACTCTCTCTAGGTGACCTAATATCATCTTTTGGGTTTAATTATCACCTCTATGCTGATGACACACAAATATATTTCTCAACACCCGACCTTACACCTGCTGTACAAACCAAAGTTTCTGAATGTCTCTCTGCTATATCATCCTGGATGGCCATCCGCCGACTGAAACTTAACATGGCAAAAACAGAGCTCCTTATACTTCCTCCCAAACCTGGCCCTACTACCTCCTCCCACATTACTGTTGGAACTACGATCATTCACCCAGTAGCCCAAGCACGCTGCCTTGGGGTCACACTCGACTCCTCTCTCACATTCGCCCCTCACATTCAAAACATTTCTAAAACCTGTCGCTTTTTCCTCCGCAATATAACAAAGATACGCTCTTTCCTCTGTTGCTCGACTGCTAAAACTCTGACTCAGGCCCTCATTCTCTCCCGTCTTGATTACTGTAACCTCCTGCTGTCCGGCCTTCCTGCCTCTCACCTGTCTCCCCTACAATCTATCCTAAATGCTGCTGCCAGAATCACGCTACTCTTTCCTAGATCTGTCTCAGCATCTCCCCTCATGAAATCCCTCTCCTGGCTTCCGATCAAATCCCGCATCTCACACTCCATTCTTCTCCTCACTTTTAAAGCTTTACATTCTTCTGCCCCTCCTTACATCTCAGCCCTAATTTCTCTTTATGTACCATCCAGACTCTTGCGTTCTTCTCAAGGATGTCTTCTTTCTACCCCCTTTGTATCTAAAGCCCTCTCCTGCCTTAAACCTTTTTCACTGACTGCCCCACACCTCTGGAATGCCCTTCCCCTCAGTACCCGACTAGCACCCTCTCTATCCACCTTTAAGACCCACCTTAAGACACACTTGCTTAAAGAAGCATATGAATAGCACTGTGAACATTCTGAACACATGATACATAAAGCTTGGCCCCCTGCAGACGCACTTACCAGAACTCCCTCCTACTGTCTCTGTACGTTCTCCCTACCTACCAATTAGACTGTAAGCTCCTCGGAGCAGGGACTCCTCTTCCTTAATGTCTAAAGCACTTATTCCCATGATCTGTTATTTATATTATCGGTTATTTATTTGATTACCACGTGTATTACTACTGTGAAGCGCTATGTACATTAATGGCGCTATATAAATAAAGACATACAATACAATACAATAAGGGGAAAAATAAATTCCTTTCTGACTCCAAGAATTGCCAATCGGATTAATCCCTGGATCAACATCCTTCCCATGTTACTTATTTGGTATATCCCTGTATACCTTTCCCATCTAAAAAGATGTCCAACCTTTTTGTTGAACAAATCTATTGTATCTGCCATCACAGTCTCCATGGTAATTTATTCCACATTTTAACTGCCCTTACTGTAAAGAACCCTTTCCTTTGTTGCTGGTGAAATTTCCTTTCCTCCAAACTTAAGGGATGGCCCCGAGTCCTTTGTACTGCCCGTGGGATAAAATAAATTCCTTCCCGACTCCAAGAATTGGCAATCGGATTAATCCCTGATTCAACATCCTTCCCATGTTTACTTATTTGGTATATCCCTGTATACCTTTCCTATCTAAAAAGATAAAAGACAGGGGAACCCAATGCTATATCCAATTGACAAAACATATAAAGTAATAAGTATAAAGTTTAAATACTTTATTAATAATAATAATATTTACTTAGTTATTTAGTTAAACCCTTTGGCCAAAGCATCATAAGCCTGCATACCAACGTCAAGGGAAACCAAATGAATGGAGGTCCTACACTACACTGTGAACCCTCCCTTTTACCTCTGTATGAGGGGAAGCAGCCACAGTGAGTCCTGTCCATTCAGCAAAATGCTAGAAGTTAAAAAGGTGGGGAGAGCTCTGGGAGGAGGGGCCACTTACCTCCAAACAACTGTTGCCAGTCAGGAACTAAATTAACACGCACACATTCCCAGCACGCCCTAACTCCAACTCTCACCACATTTTATAATATATTATAAATACTTCAATAATAATAATTTGTTTTTAAGATTTGTATTATAGCTGTCATCACAGTCTCCATGGGTAATGAATTCCACACTGTAACTGCCCTTACTGTAAAGAAACCTTTCCTTTGTTGCTGGTGAAATCTCCTTTCCTCAACCATAAGTGATGGCCCCGAGTCCTTAGTACTGCCCGTGGGATGAATAGTTCTTTTGAAAGCTCCTTGTTCTGTCCCTGAATATATTTGGATATAGTTATCATATCCCCTCTTAGACACCTCTTTTCTAATGTAAATAAATCTAATTTAGCTAGCCTCTCCTCATAAGTTAGAATGTCCATCCCCTTTATTCATTTGGTGGCTCTTCTCTGCACTCTCTCTAGTTCCATAATGTATTTTCTTAGGATTGGTGCCCAAATTGTACTCCATATTCCAGGTGTGGTCTTACTAATGCAGGTGACCCAGAGATGTCACCCTCTGACTCCGGGTCACAATATTAAGACCTTATTGCTGTCTGCGTTACAGTAACTGCTGTCTGTGAACGGGATGTAGAAGCTGCTCTGAGAACTCAGCAATTCCTAATCTCCTATATCAGGAGCGGTCAACTCCCGTCCTCAAGGGCCACCAACAGGCCAGGTGTTGGGGATATCCCTGCTTCAGCACAGGTGACTCAATCAGTGGCTCAGTCTTGGACTGCACCACCTGTGCTGCAGCTGGGATATGCTGAAAACCTGGCCTGTTGATGGCCTTTGAGGTCAGGAGTTGCCCACAACAGCTCTATATAATACATCGACATTCAGGTCATTTCTCTGCAGCCCGCTGGCAGTAATTGTCTCTAATACTTTACACACAAACACTGTGCCACAAAGTAAAGCAAACTGAGTATCTTTTTTAGTAACGGAACCCCTGGTATTTCTATTCATCGTGCAGTTTCTAGCAGAATAAATACATATTTACGAAATACACTGCAGCCAATCAGCTCCTACCACATTATTCTGCTTAATGAGGGTGATATCCAGGGCTCGGAAGATGACATTCTGGGGTTTTTGTCTCTAGGCTCCAGAGGAGATAACGGAGTGAAGGGTGACCCCGGTATTACAGGTGAGGTACTCGGCACTTTCTGCTGCATGTTTATTTCTTTACAATAAAAATATGTTTCTCTCCCCTCTAGTTATTTTAATTATTTATTTTATTCCTAAGGCCTCGGGAATGGTCAGCGCATAATGCTGAGGCGCGCTGATGCTCGGCAGTGAGAGCGGCTTTAGCAGGAGCTCGCGCACGCTTCCGCAAGCGCACGGAAGCATAGGTCTTACACAATTTTTAGTTTCTGCGCTCGCCGGAGTGCAGGGCCGGTCACGTGAGCAGTTCGCCCAATTATATCTCAGCGCAGGAGAGAAGCGGTCAGTACTATATTTATTAGCGCAGGAGAGGAGCGGGCAGTACTATATTTATTAGCGCAGGAGAGGAGCGGGCAGTACTGTATGTATCAGCGCAGGAGAGGAGCGGGCAGTACTGTATATCAGCGCAGGAGAGGAGCGGGCAGTACTGTATTTATCAGAGCAGGAGAGGAGCGGGCAGTACTGTATTTATCAGCGCAGGAGAGGAGCGGGCAGTACTGTATTTATCAGCGCAGGAGAGGAGCGGGCAGTACTGTATGTATCAGCGCAGGAGAGGAGCGGGCAGTACTGTATATATCAGCGCAGGAGAGGAGCGGGCAGTACTGTATGTATCAGCACAGGAGAGGAGCGGGCAGTACTGTATGTATCAGCACAGGAGAGGAGCGGGCAGCACTGTATATATCAGCGCAGGAGAGGAGCGGGCAGTACTGTATTTATCAGCGCAGGAGAGGAGCGGGCAGTACTGTATTTATCAGCGCAGGAGAGGAGCGGGCAGTACTGTATGTATCAGCACAGGAGAGGAGCGGGCAGTACTGTATGTATCAGCACAGGAGAGGAGCGGGCAGTACTGTATGTATCAGCGCAGGAGAGGAGCGGGCAGTACTGTATTTATCAGCGCAGGAGAGGAGCGGGCAGTACTGTATGTATCAGCGCAGGAGAGGAGCGGGCAGTACTGTATGTATCAGCGCAGGAGAGGAGCGGGCAGTACTGTATTTATCAGCGCAGGAGAGGAGCGGGCAGTACTGTATGTATCAGCGCAGGAGAGGAGCGGGCAGTACTGTATGTATCAGCGCAGGAGAGGAGCGGGCAGTACTGTATGTATCAGCGCAGGAGAGGAGCGGGCAGTACTGTATGTATCAGCGCAGGAGAGGAGCGGGCAGTACTGTATGTATCAGCGCAGGAGAGGAGCGGGCAGTACTGTATTTATCAGCACAGTAGAGGAGCGGGCAGTACTGTATTTATCAGCACAGGAAAGTTATAGGGAGCAATTACTGTATATGGGGTAATAGGAGGAGTTATAGGGAGCGGTTATATGGGGTAATAGGAGGAGTTATAGGGAGGGGTTATATGGGGTAATAGGAGGAGTTATAGGGAGGGGTTATATGGAGTAATAGGAGAAACTCTTTTTATTGAAAAAAAAAATTCCAACATTACATTCCATAGAAAAACATTTCAAACAAAAAAACTGCTCATTATGTACAAACTTATATTATATCAATATTAACTCAGCATGTGTGCCACCATACTCCCCAACAGCAACTTCACATTCCTTTTATACACATTTTAATTGAAACTAAATAAAAGCCTTAACTATAGCATTAATAGCTGCTACCTTTAAAGGATTAATTAATGAACAAACATTAAGCCCCCCCCCCAAAAAAACAAAAAAAAACACACGGTATTACTTTTTCTTTTTCCCCGCATTATCCCCCAATGACCCAAACCTCTTGACGGTCACTGAAGGTGGGATCATGTCCGAGTCTGTCTCTCTGGAAACATCCATAGTATGTTCCTCTTCGGATAAGGAAAGTTCCTCTTCATCGTCGGAGTCCTCAGCTCTTGACCCCCAATCCTTTCTGAGAACAGAAAAACGGTTTTTCATAGCTACCTGAGGAACTTTACCAGCGGGACCTGCAGGACGTCGAAGAGTCCCTCCAAGTTTTTTCACCATGCTCTTCTTCCTTTTCTTTTTCTCCTGTGCCCAAATCTGCTCACTTTCTTTTTCTTTATTATTATTTTCCCTCACTTGGGTTTCCACCAAAATAGGATTATCTGATTCCCCAGATTGTTCCCCTGCTGGGAGTAGATTTGGGGAGGTTCCTTCTAAGGTATCTTCTGACATTTCCTGGGCCTTGTTTACACTCACAATAATTGTTTTTTCTGTAAGTGTTTCTGGGCAAACTGCATCCACAGGTGGTCCAGGACAAGCTCCGTCCCCAGGAGGATCTAAGCAAGCGCCATCCCTAGGCTGAACCAGACCAACCCCATCTGCAGGCGGATCCAGACATATTCTGTCTGCAACTTTCAGGGCCCGGTCATAAAGTGCTTCATTGTCTTCGAAGTCCACTTCCTGCTCCCATACTTTTGAAATATTATGCCAGGCTTCTGCGCAATTCGTGTATGAATGTCCAAATTTATCGCATAAATTACATCTGATGTTTGTACAACTTGCCCTCTCGTGGCCCAAGGACTGGCACAAGTTGCATTTTAGAACATCACAAGACATGCTTAAATGTCTGGCTGAACCACATCTATGGCACAAGGTTGGCTGCCCATAGTAAAAACAATTTCCTTTTTCTCTTCCTATGAAGAAGGAGTTGGGCAAATGCTTTGTAACATTGCCATGCCGCCAAAGTCTGACTTGCACCTTCCAACCTCCAACCCAAATTTCTTCTGAGTCCATAATTCTTGTAGGTGGAGCCAGTACTTCGCATTGTCTGCCAAGCCATATCAGAATATCTGATATTGGGACTGATTCGTGTCTGAAGAGAATTGTCACCGACTTTGTTTCCGGTTTGGACACAGGAATAGCTGCAAAGGACTTCCATAATTCTGAATTTTTAAGACTCTCATATTTTGTCCAAAAGTAGTCCAGAGCCTGAGGTCTCTTAAAGCTGACATCGTATTCGCATGAACCTGGAACATGGATAAGGGCATAAATGTCATCTGCACTGAAGCCCAAAGATTCTTTCAATAGATGTTTTCCTACAAAAATCCTATCAGGCTTCATCTCCTCTGCACCCTTATATCTCAATTTTACCACGTTCCTCCTTTTTAAAGGTTGTGCATTTCTGGTCACAGCGCTCACAAAGGATCTCCCACTCCAGGCTGCAGGGGGTGCTGTGTGAACTGGGGTTACCTTGATGCCATTACTTTGCTTTACCCCATCTTCTGATTGGGCCACTATCAGGAACTGTTTGGATTGGAGCAGCACTTTCAGTCTCTACAACCTTAACTTCACTCCCAGGCATTACAGGGTTAATGCAGTCTCCATTGCTGCTAATTACCACCTGCTGTTCTCCTCTCTCAGAGTTCTGAATCCCAGGACCTGCTAATAAGCATGGGTGTGGTTCTGTAAGTCCAGGTGAGCATGGGTTCTGAATCCCAGGACCTGCTAATAAGCATGGGTGTGGTTCTGTAAGTCCAGGTGAGCATGGGTTCTGAATCCAGGACCTGCTAATAAGCATGGGTGTGGTTCTGTAAGTCCAGGTGAGCATGGGTTCTCTGGCTCACTGCTCTCAGGCACAAACTCTATTTCCAGCTGATCTCCTCTCAGAGTTTTTAGGTTCTTGCTTTGCTGCTCTCCAGATTTCTTTGTAATTTCTTTAACTTCTCCCAGCGTGGGAGTCTGAGATAACCCAACATCACAGGTGTCTGCTGCTTTCTTTGCATGCAATGGTCTTTTAATCAGATCTTCTGCCGCTTTTGCTATTAACCCCTGGGATGCTGGAAGCTCTGGAACAGATCCTTGCTCACAGTCAGATACACCCTGAGGTGAGTCCCCTTCCCTGAAGTCTTTGGACCCTATTACAGGGCTGTTACCTTCTCCTGTGGAAACCTTTAGCCTCCGGTCCTTTGCTTTCTTTTTTTTTTAGCAGCTTTACCCTTTGGGGTTTTCTTGGCAGTTGGTGGAATTAAACTGTCAGGATCTGAATCAGAATTTTCCTGGGATAAGTTCTCTGTTTTATCTTTAGACTTTGCAGACTTGTTCTGGGATTTAGTTTCTCTCCCACTTCTTGTAGGCGTCACCAAACTTATCTTTTCTTGTGAGC